>NW_016157152.1:116767-123564 GCF_001687245.7 Rhagoletis zephyria | reverse complement strand
CTTCACCTTCACCTTCACCTTCACCTTCACCTTCACCTTCACCATCACCTTCACCTTCACCTTCACCTTCACCTTCACCTTCACCTTCCTTCATCTTCATCTTCACCTTCACCTTCATCTTCATCTTCATCTTCTTCCTCGTCTTGGTCTTCATTTTCTTCTCCATTTTTATATTTTCCTTTTTCTCATCTAAATATGTCCATTCTTTTCTTCATTTACATATTCACCACCACCATTGTTATTAGGTTAGGTATTTAAATTTTCCTTCCTCTTTGTCTTTATATTTACGTTTCTTTACTTTTATTTTAGTTTATGTATTTATCCCTTTATTCTTCTCCATACTCATTTTACCTTCTTCCTTGTTTGAGTCTAATCTGTTCATGTACATACATACATCTTATTCGTAAACTGCTGCTTAGCACGTTTCTGTAATTCAGTATCAATATTAAAGCATACATTTAGGAGGCATTTCCGCCCCAACCATGTACATGTACGGCATTAGTATTGGTGTGACTTTTGAATTGGTTTTTTCGCTCTATTTTAATCAAATTTGAAATTTTAAAAGATGCCTGCACATCAGCATCAAAATACCTTTCTAATGATATATAATTGTTTATACCTTAGAAGTATACTTTAGCCGTAAAAGGGGGGTAAAGGAAACATGATTGCCTATTTATATAATAGATATTTGAATTGTTATCGATTTCTGTGAGTACATATCAGGGATGTAGCGAATATTTGCATTCGCATTCGTTAAGGAAATGATTCGCATTTTACACATTCGCATCGACATTCGCCTTCGCATCAAATGATACGAATATTTTGCGAATGCGAATGTGAACATGGGCAGAGCGCGCAGTTAACAACCACTAAGCACACAATCGCAGCATGCATATCGTCACTAGACATGAATAAAGGCGCTCTAGTGTTTCCACGACGAAAAAAACGCGTGAAAAAAATTTTACGAAAGAATAACCTTAAGAAAAACTTCGGCGAAGAAAAAGCGTAACCTAGTTTAGGGATGCACAGCAGAGGTGCACGCAGTCGACGTCGCGGGCAAACTGCGAGCACGCGAGCGTGCTAGGCGAGGTGAAGTGAGCTGTACGGAGATGGCATCGTATACATACGAGGGTGGATTGAAAAGTCGTTAGAATTGCGACATCTATCGGTCATTAATTTACTTAATTATTGTGAATGTTAAAAGTGAACTGTCAAAAGCGAGCTGTCAAAATTTCATAACATATGGTCAAACGGTACTTTTTTGAGAATTATTTTTGCAAAACACTATTGTATTTTTATTAAAAATGGAAAAAAGTGAACTTCGTGCTGTTATAAAGTACTTTCATTTGAAAGGTTTAAACCAGAAACAAATTATTGAGGAGTTGCAGACAGTATTAGGGGAACATGCACCCTCAAATGCAACAGTTTACAATTGGGTAAACGAGTTTAAACGTGGTCGGATAAGCACCAAAGATGAGCCACGCTCTGGGAGGCCAAAAGAGGTAACGACTCCAGAAACGGTGGAAAAAGTGTACAAAATTGTCACACAAGATCGAAGAATTAAATTGAGAGAGATTGCTGACATTGTGAACATTAGTTATGAACGTGTGCATAAAATAATACATGATGAATTGGGTATGAAAAAGCTTTCAGCAAGATGGGTGCCGCGTTTGCTAACTCCTCTGCAAAAAATGAACCGAATGTCGACTTCAAAAGTTGGTTTAGACATGTTTAACAGAAATCCATCGGAATTTTTGCGTCGTTTCATAACGATGGATGAAACGTGGATCCACCACTATACACCAGAGTCTAAAGAACAGTCCAAACAATGGGTAGAACGTGGCGCAAGTGCTCCAAAGAAGGCAAAGGTCGTTGCACCAGCTGGTAAGGTTATGGCATCTATTTTTTGGGATGCACAAGGTATAATTTTCATAGATTATCTTGAAAAGGGTAAAACCATCACAGCTGAATATTATTCATCTTTGTTGGATACATTGGACCAAAATATTAAGCAAAAACGGCCACATTTGAAAAAGAAGAAAATCCTCTTTCATCATGATAACGCTCCTTCACATTCATCTTGGAAAACGCAGGAAAAAATAAATAAGTTAGGCTATGAATTGCTCCCTCATCCGCCATATTCGCCAGATTTAGCTCCCAGTGACTTTTCCTTTTTCCAAATATGAAAAAATGGCTCGGCGGAAAAAGATTTGTGTCAAATAGTGAAGTTATAGCTGCAACAAATACTTATTTTGAAGGTTTTGAAAAAACTTATTTTAGAGAAGGAATAAATATGTTAGAAAAAATGTATTGACTTAAAAGGAGATTATGTTGAAAAATAAATCAATTTTTTGTTAAAAAACCAATGTCTAGTTTTTCATTCTAACGACTTTTCAATCCACCCTCGTATTAACCACTACACACTTATTTGCAAGTAAAAATGCGTGTATGTATGTGTACTTTTGCGACAACTGAGCCAGTGTGGCATCAGGCCACCAGAAAAAGCCAATTTTTCCAAAACAAAAGCGCTAAGTTTTTATTATCATGTTTAATAATTTTTTTGATTCAGTAAAAAGTGTATATGGCCCAAAACGCGGACTGTTACATTACATTTTGGCTTACACTGATTTTTAAATACCGCTGAAACTCGCGAGAATACAATTTTCGGATAATTTTTCTTTTTGCATCTGAAAGCATAAGTATGTGGCATTATTTAATACATACAAACATATATTGTAACTCCTGTGGTTTAGGAGTTATGAATGTTTCAACAGTGGACTGTTGCATTATAATTTTTGGAAATACTTTTTAAAGTTGCTTTATATTATTGAAAAAGTCTGCTCTCCTAATATAATGTTTTCAAAAGTTGGTACACAGTTTCCTAGCTTCAGGATGGAATTCAAGAACTACGTATTAATTGAACTGATAAAATTAATTTTGAGGTCAATATTTGTAAAAATAGTCGGACTGGTACGTTACAGAAAAATACTGTTACGTTACCTGTGCGATATACGTGTAGCGATAGGATTATAATTAGGTATTTAAATCGTTTTTGTGTGTTTTATGCAATAAGTAGCATGAATTCAGTAGTCTTGCGATGTGACAAGTAATTCAAAGAAACTAAGAACATGATAATTATGAATACAGATTGCAAAGTTTCTGATGCTGTGCAGCCGTAGGTCGTTTCCGAAGTAATTTTCTGCGTAGAACTCGAACTCGATCTTAGAATTGCGCCAAGTTGTTGAGTTTTTCGCGTTTAATTTCACGAAAAACGGCTTTAATGGCTTATTTTGTTTGCTCTATGCTATTTAGTACTATTTTTACCCTTCAAATGTTAGATTCGAGGACTCGGCATTTTGTAGAATAATAGTAGTACCAGAAAAATAGCCAAAATAATTCCAATAGATTTTTTATTATTTAATCGGAAAATCTTCTTCTTTCCGCTTCTTATTTCGCTTCTCTTGACTTCGTTCCTTTTTGAAATAATATAATTCTCGCGCTTTTTATTTTTCTGCGTAATTCTTATCTTCTCAGTTTATATAATTTAGAAAAAATAACAGTTTTAACTATGGGACAATAACACGTTGAATAGTTTTCAATGTTGCTTGTAAAATGAGCCCTATCTTTAACTAAATAGGAAAAAAGGTTACCTAAAAATTAAATTAGTTCAAAAGACTGTTACGTTACAAATAGCTTTCCACCGAAAACATATTGGTAATGAAGAGTATGTGGAACTATTTTATTTTACTGTGAAATAAGGCCGAAAATGCTCGAAGAAAACTATATTTTGCCTTTTTTTAGTTTGGTGGATTCCGCGCCAAAAAACTTTTTAATATTTTGGACTGTTACATTACATTAAAAAATACTGCCGACTTGATTTTCATATAGAAAACTAATCGCTGATTTTTTTGTCGAATACTTTTTTTTTATTAACTTCAAAATAATACAAGGCAAGCGAAGAAAGGCAAGTATAATGCAAAAAAGTGGTGGACCTTAAATATAAACTACCCTTTAGTTTCATGTTGTGCTTTTTTAATTTTCGTTTATTTAAAGGTGTCTCAAGAATAAGTGAATTTTCATGTCTTAGAGAAAGAGATTCGCGTTAATATTGATGTTGTCCGATACCTTAGAATATGTATGACCCAGATATAATCCAAAATCTGCGAAACCTGAGAAGAAAAAATTTTCCCCTTGGTTTCGTTTTCGGCGATTTGGGCCATATACATATCCATTTCCTCACGTTTTTATTAATAAATTAATTTTAATACATTTATAACAACGCAAAACATATTTAATTTACCTATTCCTCACATTTTATTCAGTAAATGAATTCCATCTTAATGTAGAATATTAGTGTATAGTTAATGTGACCAACCGTACTTCTTTCGGAAGTACAGTACTTCTTTTTTCGTTGTTGTACTTCGTACTTCGAAGTACAGTCAAATGTACTTCTTTGGAATATTTTGTACTTCAGGAGGGAGACTTTGTAACCAGTTAGCGACAATTTTCGGATAGCTATAGCACATTTTGAAGCATGATATAAATGTTTTTGCGTTAAAAAGTGTGATAGCGATTGTCGCTAACTGGTTTCAGAATCTCCCCCCAGGTCCTGCACTTCTCCGATCTTCTGGACGATCGTCACGTGGCCTGGGCGATAAATTCGTTCAAACCATTAAAGTCGCCGGGGACCTATGGCATCATACCTGCGCAGCTGCAAAAGCCTCTGAAGGTGTCGTGCAATTAGTTGGATCCTATTTATGCGAACTGCGTGAGAACCGGGTACATCCCCAAGGCTTCAAAGGTAGCCAGTGTTGCGTTCACCCCGAAGGCCGCATATGTTTCCCCTAGGTATTTTAGGCCAATCAGTCTCTGTTCGTTTTTGCTAAAAACGCTAGAGCGACTGATAGACCTACACATAAGAAACGCGATTCCTCGTGACTGTCTTTCAAGAGCTGTTTGCAAAAAAAGGTCGGTGAATACCGCTCTGCACACATTGGTAAAGTGGTCAGAGGAACCCTTCACGCATAAGAGGGGTCTTCAACAATGTCACTGCAGAGGCATTAGTCAAGTATATTCATAATCTGGGGGTTGAAACCAACCTAATAAGGCTTATATACAGCTTACTTCGTGACAGAGCTGTCGCGGGGGAGTGGGGGAGCGTCCACAAGGTGTCGTTCTCTATCCCCTGCTCGGGATTGCGGTTGTGAACGACCTTCTAGAGAAACTGGAAAAAGTGGGCTGTCGAGTGATCGCCTATGGAGATGATGTGAAACTTTTGGTTAAGGGACGATTTCTATACACCCTTTTTGATCTGGCTCAAAGTTACCTGAAACAGGTAACTAGGTGGGCGATCAACGGCAGCTGTCGTAGAAGCCTAATATTGTGGAAAGGGTAAGAAAGCTTTCGGTTGCCTTGTTCTGCTGTAGGGGGGCTATCGGTAAAATGTGAGGTCTCTCGCCCAAATTAATTCATTAGCTCTAGGAATCCAGATTTAAGCCTATATTGTTTCAAGGAGCCCTTATCTGGTGGAACTCACTCGAGAAGGCTACACTTGTAAAATAGGAATTAGCTGAGCATTAGGAACCACGCTTAACATACATATGTTGAACACGGCGCCAACATATGACATAAAAAAGGAAAAGTAGACGTTTCTCTGGTGCAGCAAATATTTTTATAGGGCACTTTAAAACACATGCAACAAGGGCTAGTTATGTGGGTTCTGACAGGCCATTGTGCGATTGGTAATCATGCGGTGAGACTAGGAATTTCAATTGTCCTTTTTTATCAGCTTTCAAGAGGAAGATGAAGTGGAATCATCTCCACACTTTCTTTTAGACTGTCCAACCCACGCGAGGCTAAGATATGGCTCGCACTTCTGAACAAACACTGAGCTCTCAGGGATCGAAATTAGCTGCATTCGAAATTTCGTAATCAGCTCGCGTCGTTAACTTAACCCAACCTACATCTTTGAGCTATGAAATAGTTGGTCACATTATGTATAGTGTATACATGCATACATATGTACCTATGCATTCGGTGTGCTTAAATTAAAAAAGCATCACTAAATACCGCACCAAGCATTGAATTCCAATTATTTTGGCTTTTTGGTTTCCCAAAAGCACTAAATTTAGTGCAAAATGCACGACCTTGGCAACAGTGAGCTGAGCACATCAATGCTCAAACAGACCAAGTATTGAGTAAATGCGCTATGTATATTTTTCTTTTAAAGCAAAAGTTCTAATTGGCGAGGGGATTGATTTTTGGTTCTTACATAGAACACTGATAAGATTCACAAACTTATCTTAGGACTTAATTAAAATAATCAACATTATTTGTAGACGAATATATTTGTGTTCGTATGAAATAGTAAGTAGCATATGTCGGGAGGCTGGCTTTAGTAAAATGTATCATTTCCTATATTGTGTGTTGGTGTTGGTTGATTTTTCCGACAGGGTGGTAAGATGATTTATTTTGGAACGAATTTCCGTCATCCCTTATCAAGTTTGGTTTCCTATATTATTTAAACCACAAGGAATTTTTTTATGAAACTTTATACGAATATTGACTTGCTAGCATCGCCATTAACATACCGTCTTTTACGTTTATTTTCCAAGAGTTCTTCAACGACTCGGCGCCAGTGAGTCTTTCGCAATCGTATGCTGCGAATGGTTCATTATACTAAAGCCAGTCTTCCGACATAAGCTACTATTCTATACGAACACAGATATGTATACTTCCTAATAGGCTTGTAAAATGCCCAATACCCAAATCCCTCGCATGAGTTATTATCGGTAAAA
>NW_016157152.1:87099-114880 GCF_001687245.7 Rhagoletis zephyria | reverse complement strand
AACAACAACCACGCTGTCGAGTTTAAATAGCGGCAAATCAGCTGCACTTGATAGTAGTTGGTTGAATAAGGAAAATGAATTAGCAACAAGAGTTTACGGGATGTACATAGCTCAGTGGTTAACGCTTCTGACTTTGAACATCGAATTCGCAGGTTCGATCCCTGCTGAAGTCTAGAAAAAGAAGTCTGATGAGGAGATGTGGTGATCTCCGAAATAGTGCTATAACTTCTACCGCTTAGACTTTGTTGCTTTTTCAATTTTTCCTAATAAACAATCGTGGTACAAAGCTCAATAAAAATATTAAAAATAAAATGTTAACAAGCCACAATAACATTGACAAATTAAAAATTTAAAATTATCAAAAAATATCAAAATTGTATGCATGTCTGCCCGCCAAAAAAGAGGCCAAGGCGGTAATTAGTTATTTTCCATGAGGTCTCATCGTACGCAGAGATAAATAGTGCATACAAACTAAACATTTTGAAGTCTCTAAGTAATCCGTATGCGTTAATATCATGAAGCAGACATTCGCACAAAACAAATTGAAAACAAAAACTTTATTTTGAATATTTTTTTCGAGTTTTTATTGGTAATCAAACAACCGTCAAAGTTAACTCCAAATGTTCAATGTGGACGATTGTGTTTTCCAAAAAGCTATATTTCATTTAACAAGTTAAATGGGGCCAATTTGAACGTAATATTACACCCGCAAATATAGTAGACCAAGAAAATAAGTTTACGCGTCCTTCTTCGCCGTCAAATATTTTAACGGGTCTTTCTTCACTGAAGTTTTTTTATGCGTCTTTTTTCGCGGTCAACTTTTAAGTGCAGTCCAAAACGTCAAAATACAAAGCATGAATCTCTTTTATTTCTAAACCGGACTAGAAGAAAAAGTCTAACTTGCGCAACCTAGTTAAAAATTAGCGTCTTACCGAGGTTGCGCACATTTGGCACTACAATCTGCTGAGGTTTAGAAATGAAAGAGACTCGATGCTTTGTATTTTGATGTTTTGGAATACACCCTTTGTTTCAATTTAACGTTTAGTATTTACAGGCAAAACAACCCTTGTACGCTGATGCATGTCGTTGAAAATAGAAATAGATATGTAGATCTAGTTGGGCGCCCTCAAATGTGTTCGCATTTTTTATCAACATTTGCACTTTGTCCCCTTTTTGTGATGACCTGTAAAATATATCAGCGCTATTATATTTTACATAGTTATATTAATAGTTACATATTTTAGTTAATTTTTTTACTTTATTCGTCAAAAGTGAGCAATTGTTCAATGCAGCCGGCCTTATATACGAGCCTCCAGTAAATCGGCTGATGGGAGAAAAGGCAGCAACATTACTGTTTCTGAAATGTAATATGCACCTTTTGAACTTTACTACTAGATTAAAACACTGTATGGGTTAAGCAAGCACTGGTTTAATGTTCCAATAATTTATAACTTAAGTTGATTATAGCTTTTTTAATGTTATTCCTAACATTCGCATTCGCATTCCGAAAATTCGCATTCACTTTAGCGAAGGTGAAAAATATGACATTCGAACATGTATGTGTACTAGAGGATCACTAAACCAATGGTTTCGTTTTGTGTTGTGAGCACAAACTTTATGTTTCGTTTGTTTCCCTATTTATCAGCTATCGCTACCCTGACGGAAACAAGTGATTTTTTTTTAAATCAACTAATTGAAAGACTACTTTAAAACAAATGCAATGAGTAAATGTTTCGAATTTCTATACTATTTTTAATTAGAAAAACAAAACAATTTGTGTCTTGGAAGTATGAAAAAGCATTTGTGAAGTGCAGAACGCAAGCGTATTTAAAAGAAACATACTGACTTTGAAGTTGTGTAAACCAAATTCATTTGAAAGTAGTTGAAATTAAATGCAGAGTCGGACAGTCGACTTGCTGTATGCACACAATTCGAACTGAACATTTGAAAGCACATTTACATGTCTGGCTGTAGCCGAGCATGCAAAGATGTTTGCTACAATTAGTTGCAAAGAATTTCCATGTTCAAATCTCATTTAATTTTCAATTTTTAATTTCGGTTTTTCTTAGTTATGAAAAAGCATCCGTGACTTACTGACTTTGAAGTTGTTTAAGCCAAATTCATTTTAAAGTAGTTGAAAATACATGCAGGAAAAGGCAATGGACTGCTTCCTAGGACATCGCCATGTTAAATAAATGAGTTCGTTGCAGGTAAGATAGTGAGAATTTCAATTAGTTATCATTGAAAATAAAGTAGTTTACAAATTACTTTCAAACTAATTCAATTTCCTGCAGGGTAACGCTAGCAGAGTAAAGCTACCGCTCGCAAAATATTTCCGAGTGATTTGAATCGGTTGTGTTTTATTACCCAGCATGAGCGAAACTAAACGATTCCGAAACGCTTGCTATTGTTTGCTTGCGTTCTCTGATTTTAGGTAAACAATGCTTTATCACTTCGATATATGTACATACAGTTACTCCGAAAATTGAGCATACGGCTCCTTTTTGTTAATATTCGCAATGTTTTACATGCTAAAACCGTTTTGTAAATTTTGTATTAAAATGTGGCTTATATTTTAGCAAACCCCATTTAAATCCAGGAATAAAACAGTGTATGAAAATTAAGAAAAATAAGCAAAGTTTCAGCAAAATCGCGAACTTTTTAGTACGAATTTCAATTTTCGTACACTGTTAATTCTTGGATTTAAATGGGGTTTGCTAAAATATAAGCCATATTTTAATAAAAAATTAACAAAGAGATTTTAACATGTAAAACATTGCGAATATTAACTGTATGTATGTATCGCTAGCGGATAAATTTTTTGTATAAAATTGTCTGCTTTTTGCATTTGTCCAATACTCATTAGGATTTTAAACGTAGCTATACACCTGCCCCGCATGTGGGCAAGGTCCCCATGAAACCCAGCACCTCGTCTCATGCACCTCCAATCCTACGACCCTGACACCAGAAACGCTCTGGACCGCGCCTATCGACGCTGCCCGCTTTCTCGGCCTCAGGCTTACAGAGTCGGAGGATGCAGACGACGATACATGGCAGAACCTGGGGGGGTTGAGCACTGCTGCTACAACAACAACAACAACGAAGAAAATCAATTCAAGTCCCAACATTTGAGAATAAATTTTGAGAACGGCTGTGGGTGAGTGTGCAGAGATGCTTGCTGTTATGTGCTAACTTTTAGAAGAATCGCTTCTTCCCGTCAGAGGCAACATGCTAAAGTGATAATGAAAATTTTTGTTTTGTATCTCCGAATTATGAAAAAGCATCTGTGAAGTGCAGAACATTAGCGTATTCAAACGAAAAAATCAACAACCAAAAGTTTGGTTAATGTAAGCAAAAGTGTCGTCAATTGTACCAAATCATTGTTGAAAATATCAACCAAGGAATTGTTAATATTAACCAAAAATCACGTTCATCCCTTTTCAAGTTCAAATTTGGTAATATTAACCAATTATTGGTTGATTTTTTTCTCAGTGTATGGATTAATGTACAAATACGATTTCTAAAATTGCTAGCTATACATAGGAATGTTCCTACATGCGGGGCAGGTGTTTGCCACTTGTGCATTTAGTCGGCAGAGGTAACTGTTGAGTAGGGTGCACCTGGTCTCTCTGCGCAGTTCAGTTTCCTCTAAATTTATGGGCGGCGGTCGACCACCTAAGACAATGTTGTCATTGCGCGTGCTGAGGCTCGTTCTGACCGTATCGCTGTGTAGGGTGTTGAGCTCCGCTCTGTATCTTGCTACGTCGAATGGATGATTTACGTACGGCTCAATGTCTGTCTTCCAGTCGTGCAGGTGTCGTCTCACGTGTCGTGGGAACGGTTCGTTTCGAAGCAAGGCGTTGTTGGGGTGGTTCTCTCGGTGACAACCCACGAGATATTGCTTCGACAGCATGGTGTTATGTTCTTTTACCGCCAGAATCTGGCTTTCTTCATGGAGGTGATGCTCGGACGACATGAGATGTCAGCCTGTAGCCGTACGTAGAGCTGCGTTCTGGCAGGTTTGGAGATTCCTCCACCGGGTGTCGCTTGTCCCCGCCGTCCACACTGGTGCCGCTTAGTTAGCCACTGACCGGCCAATTGCCTTGTCAGTCNCATTTGAAAGTAGTTGAAATTAAATGCAGAGTCGGACAGTCGACTTGCTGTTTGCACACAATTCGAACTGAACATTTGAAAGCACATTTACATGTCTGGCTGTAGCCGAGCATGCAAAGATGTTTGCTACAATTAGTTGCAAAGAATTTCCATGTTCAAATCTCATTTAATTTTCAATTTTTAATTTCGGTTTTTCTTAGTTATGAAAAAGCATCCGTGACTTACTGACTTTGAAGTTGTTTAAGCCAAATTCATTTTAAAGTAGTTGAAAATACATGCAGGAAAAGGCAATGGACTGCTTCCTAGGACATCGCCATGTTAAATAAATGAGTTCGTTGCAGGTAAGATAGTGAGAATTTCAATTAGTTATCATTGAAAATAAAGTAGTTTACAAATTACTTTCAAACTAATTCAATTTCCTGCAGGGTAACGCTAGCAGAGTAAAGCTACCGCTCGCAAAATATTTCCGAGTGATTTGAATCGGTTGTGTTTTATTACCCAGCATGAGCGAAACTAAACGATTCCGAAACGCTTGCTATTGTTTGCTTGCGTTCTCTGATTTTAGGTAAACAATGCTTTATCACTTCGATATATGTACATACAGTTACTCCGAAAATTGAGCATACGGCTCCTTTTTGTTAATATTCGCAATGTTTTACATGCTAAAACCGTTTTGTAAATTTTGTATTAAAATGTGGCTTATATTTTAGCAAACCCCATTTAAATCCAGGAATAAAACAGTGTATGAAAATTAAGAAAAATAAGCAAAGTTTCAGCAAAATCGCGAACTTTTTAGTACGAATTTCAATTTTCGTACACTGTTAATTCTTGGATTTAAATGGGGTTTGCTAAAATATAAGCCATATTTTAATAAAAAATTAACAAAGAGATTTTAACATGTAAAACATTGCGAATATTAACTGTATGTATGTATCGCTAGCGGATAAATTTTTTGTATAAAATTGTCTGCTTTTTGCATTTGTCCAATACTCATTAGGATTTTAAACGTAGCTATACACCTGCCCCGCATGTGGGCAAGGTCCCCATGAAACCCAGCACCTCGTCTCATGCACCTCCAATCCTACGACCCTGACACCAGAAACGCTCTGGACCGCGCCTATCGACGCTGCCCGCTTTCTCGGCCTCAGGCTTACAGAGTCGGAGGATGCAGACGACGATACATGGCAGAACCTGGGGGGGTTGAGCACTGCTGCTACAACAACAACAACAACGAAGAAAATCAATTCAAGTCCCAACATTTGAGAATAAATTTTGAGAACGGCTGTGGGTGAGTGTGCAGAGATGCTTGCTGTTATGTGCTAACTTTTAGAAGAATCGCTTCTTCCCGTCAGAGGCAACATGCTAAAGTGATAATGAAAATTTTTGTTTTGTATCTCCGAATTATGAAAAAGCATCTGTGAAGTGCAGAACATTAGCGTATTCAAACGAAAAAATCAACAACCAAAAGTTTGGTTAATGTAAGCAAAAGTGTCGTCAATTGTACCAAATCATTGTTGAAAATATCAACCAAGGAATTGTTAATATTAACCAAAAATCACGTTCATCCCTTTTCAAGTTCAAATTTGGTAATATTAACCAATTATTGGTTGATTTTTTTCTCAGTGTATGGATTAATGTACAAATACGATTTCTAAAATTGCTAGCTATACATAGGAATGTTCCTACATGCGGGGCAGGTGTTTGCCACTTGTGCATTTAGTCGGCAGAGGTAACTGTTGAGTAGGGTGCACCTGGTCTCTCTGCGCAGTTCAGTTTCCTCTAAATTTATGGGCGGCGGTCGACCACCTAAGACAATGTTGTCATTGCGCGTGCTGAGGCTCGTTCTGACCGTATCGCTGTGTAGGGTGTTGAGCTCCGCTCTGTATCTTGCTACGTCGAATGGATGATTTACGTACGGCTCAATGTCTGTCTTCCAGTCGTGCAGGTGTCGTCTCACGTGTCGTGGGAACGGTTCGTTTCGAAGCAAGGCGTTGTTGGGGTGGTTCTCTCGGTGACAACCCACGAGATATTGCTTCGACAGCATGGTGTTATGTTCTTTTACCGCCAGAATCTGGCTTTCTTCATGGAGGTGATGCTCGGACGACATGAGATGTCAGCCTGTAGCCGTACGTAGAGCTGCGTTCTGGCAGGTTTGGAGATTCCTCCACCGGGTGTCGCTTGTCCCCGCCGTCCACACTGGTGCCGCTTAGTTAGCCACTGACCGGCCAATTGCCTTGTCAGTCGCGAGCTGAGTTTCTTTGTCGGCTCCCCAGGTGCTGCCGGCTAGCGGTTTGAGAACTTTGTTCCTGGCCCGGAGTTTGTTACATGTGGCTGTGGCATGCGGGGAGAAGAAGAAAAGGCTATCGAACGTCACTCCTAGGATTTTAGGGTGATTAGTCGTCGGTATTTTGGCGCCATCGACGAAGACGTCCAGTTCTAGCCCTTCCTCCTTGGTCCAGGTGGATTTTGCGGCGGAGATTTGGAGGCTTCTTGCAGTGAAGAAGTTGGAAAGATCGGACTATCTCGGTTATTTCATCGCAAAGTCTTCGTCGTTTGGTTTGGTTCTGCACTTCACAGATGCTTTTTCGTAATTAAGAAAAACCAAAAACAGAAAAAAATAAAAATGATGCCGCTGACCGCATTCGTACTCGAACCTGGCTGAAGAAAACAAATAACAGCAAGCACCTCTACACGTTCAGCTACAGCCAGACATACGAATTTGTTTTCAAATGTTCAACTTGAATCACATTTCTTACAATCAATCGGTAATCTTACCATGAAAAATCCAAACAATAACTTGGTTGAAAAAACCATTGTACTTTTGACTCAGTGTATGAACCTACTGTAGTATATAATTATAGTATAAGTATTGGGCGGGTCAATTTTTTTCGACATCGTTCCTAGCAGATTCGGAATCTACTTACATACAATCCTAAGAATAAGAGTCCTTTAGACCATAGCTCTAAAATCCATTTCGAGCCTGCGCAATTTTAAAAGAAAATATCTCTAATTAATACTAAGCCAATAATAATAATAAGTAAATATTAACTAAAGAATAGAACTGGTGCTCCGGAGTTTTGTGATATGAAAAATTCATTTCTGATATCTATTTTTTATTTAAAGAACCACAAGATGGCGCTTCAAAGCAAATCTACTATATATTTGTGGAAGTATGTATGTATGTATGTGCCAAGTTGTAGCCTAAACGGTTGGACAGAATCGAATAAAATTTTGCCAGAGTATTACCATGACTCCTGGACTAATAGGATAAAAAAATTGGGACTCGCCAGGGGGGGCCTCGATGGGTGGCACCTCCCACAGTGAAAATTTTTAATCAGCTCTAACTTCGGAATTATAGTCACATGAACTCGAAATTTGAAATGCACAGATACCTATGTTAGGTGCTTATGGAAAGATATATGTATATAAATGAGTTTGTAAAAAGGGGCGTGACACATCTTCTAATCTTTAATACATATATACTAAGTTAATATACGGAATATTTACTAAAGTGTTACGAACGTTATTTTTTTAATACAATAAGAAAAAAATAACTATAATTTAAAGGAGTGACTCACAATGGCTAGAGTCGTCGCATGAGTGTATTCTTTCATATACATATATATGGGCCGTTCTTAGAGTTATACATTTTTCATCCACTCGCTTATTCCTAACCTAAAATTTTAAATAAAAAATTTGGCAAGTTTTAACCGCTCATACAGTACAGGTAGCAGTTTAAAATGGGTAACAGGGTAAACTTAATAAAGAAAACATATTCTCTGGTTAAATTAATAAGCCTGCCCGGATAACACAAAATCCTAAGCTTGATAAACATTTGGTGTTATTAAAGTTTTATAAAGCTCTACTTGTAATTGGGAGAAATGCCGAAAAAAACATTGGCTGAATTTCTTTGTTCATTCTGAACGTTTGGAATAGACTTTTTTGTTTATTTATTCTTAAGAACGTTCCTGGTGATATGTTGACGTATATCTCAAAAGCATTCTGTTTATTCCGGCTGTAAAATGGGATTATCCGGAATGTATAAAGAAACGCAGCCATTATAAAATTGATTGATTGATGGATAAAAATAGAGAGGGAGTTATGGCTATGACAATAGAATGTAGAAAAATGATACCTCGAGTTGAAAGCAAACAGGATCTAAAACCAAAAAAACTATAAATACATTGTTAATCATAAAAAAATTTATGATTCGAAAAATAATTTTGAAGTATTGTAAAATTTTATATTTTTTTTTGGTTTTTTTAAGATAAAGTTTTATTTACTTACAGTAAGGAACAAAAGTATTGGCACAGTGAATTTTTAGCAAATAGGCAAAGTTTCTAATTTATTTCCGATAATTTTTTATAAAAACATAGTTCATACTACACCAAAACACATAAAAATGAAATGTGTAAATTTTGTGAAAAACTCAGGAAAATTCAATAAATTTGCATACTAATTTGCAACNATTATTTTGCCTCTCCAGTAAAATAAAAAATTTGTTGGTTAGGGCCTTTGTGAATTTAGGTGACGATATGTATATGTGAGGCAAAATTCATCAAGTGTACCATGAAAAAATTTTATGTCAGCATTTTGATCAAACTCCACCACGTTATTGCTATAGTCACTGCTAACCAATTTTTTTCTACCGCCAATTTTGTCGAGTTATACGAGCTTAAACATGCAAATGCCGGTAAGCCTTTCATTTTTGTCGACAATAAAACAATGGGTCGAGTACGAATAGCAACGTAACACGGTTCGGTTGCCAGCTGGCAACGCAAGTGGAAAGAAAATTTGTATTACGAATGGCAACTATCGTCAGTTGCTGTAGAGTTATCGATAATCGAAATTTGACAGTTCGACAACCAGCAAGCGGCTGTAAACAAGCCGTGCGGGTAAAATTAAATTATTAAAATAAAGAGTTTTAAAGAAAATACAGCNTATTTTTTAGAAAATTTCCTAGTATGCAGTTTAATAATCCATTAAATTTTAGTTTATCAAAGTGCAAAAAAAATTGGGAATAAATTAAAAAGTTTGCATATATGTATTGCGAAAATTCACTGTGCCNCCGTGCACTGTAAGCAAAAGTTAACGCTTTCAAGGTTTTTCTTTTATTATCGTTTTGTGTTCACATTCAAAGCATATTGAGGACTTCCATAAGAAGCTGTAGTATAATTGGTTAATAAACAATGAACCACTTCATTCAACTTCAATACCTCCGCTCATAAAAGCTTGGGCACTTCTTCGATTTTTCGCAGAAGGAAGTGCAACAGCCATGACTTTAATTTGGAAAACTTGGTGTGTCGGTAGTTTTAAAAGAGGATAAAGGAAAAAATTTGCAATCAGTGTTCGCTTTTGTTTCGCCAAAAGGNTCGCTTTGTAGTGTAATCTTGCGGATCTTTAAATACAAAATAGATATCAGAAATGAATTCTCGTATCAATAAACTCCCAAGCACAGGTTTGCATTAAAAAACAAACATCCGTAACACTTTATTAAATATTATATATTTTATAAATTCGTCGGAATATTTGTTTTTTTATGTATGTTACCGCATAACTTTGGACTACGTTACCCGTTTTNGACCAAAATTTCAAGTTATAGTTTTGTTATATTCACCATATTCTGTAAAAACAAACTGCATTGCAAAATGTTAATATCGTTCAAATTATTAAAAAGTAAAATATATGACACACATTTCAATTTTTGCTCCTAAATATGCCCCAAAAACATTCCCAGCAACCACAAAAATGTAGTCACGCCTGTCTACACACTTTGTAGTAACTGCAGTTGTCAGTTGAAAGTTGCTAGTTGCCATCTGTAATATCGTTTTGGCAACTAGCAACGCAACTGAAGTTTGCTGAATCCGAATACGAAATCAAAAAGTAAGAGAGTATAACAGTTTTTGAGATATAGCTGCATTTCGGGGTTTTCAGATATGAATTACAATTTTCTTTGGATATAGTTAGCTATTTTTATGAAATTTTATTAAGAATTTTCCGCTAAATCGGAATACAAGAAAGTATAACAGTTATTGAGATAAAGCCGAATTTCGGCTATTTGGGATCTGAAAAAAGTGCACTCACTTAATTGCACAAACAACAAGTAAAGAAGTATAAGTTCCGCCGAAACCGAATTTTATATACCCGGCGCAGGTTTCAACTATCGTCGTCCCAACTTTCTTTAAACTACCTAAAAGTCTATAACAGTATTAATTATTGTTAACAGCTTGTTATAAGTATTAACTTGGAGAAAAGGAACGTCCTCAGTTATTGAAATATCGGAGTTTTCGTGTATCCGAAAATTACCGTTATGCGGGAAGCTGGTGCAATTGTAGCCCGATTTGAATAATTTTCAACGAATTGCTTTTTCGTACCAAGGTTATAAAATGCACCAAGTTTGGTAGAAATTGATAAATCGGTTACCGAGATACACATTTTTGGTCATAAGTGGGCGGAGCCACGTCCAAAATCCAAAAATTTATAATAATCCAATTTTATACTCAGTGGTTATTGCAATAATCGATTTTGAGTCAATTAGCTTGAGTAGTTACTGATTTATCGCAGTTTTCGTGTTTCTGTAAATTACCGTTATATGGGAGGTGGGCGTGGCTATTGCCCGATTTCAA
The DNA here is from genome assembly GCF_001687245.7 of Rhagoletis zephyria. Taxonomy (NCBI): domain Eukaryota; kingdom Metazoa; phylum Arthropoda; class Insecta; order Diptera; family Tephritidae; genus Rhagoletis; species Rhagoletis zephyria. Next base: position 104,141 of record NW_016157152.1, on the reverse strand, counting down.
AGATTTTCACCCAATTTCTTAGCTGTATTCCAATCAAGGTTATTACCGAGTTTGGTACGGATTGGTGAAGCGGCTACTAAGATACAGTATTTCATCATAAGTGGGCGGGGTCACGCCCCTTTTCCAAAAATTGCATAATAATAATATTTTGCACAAAAATTCTACTTCACATACTGTTTTTGAACAATTTGTATCCAATATTTACTGCAATATCATCGTTTTTGCATTTTTCCCAAATACTGTTATATGAGGAGGGGGCGTGGTTACAGTCCGATTTCGCCCATTTTCAATAGCAACCTACCTTGGATAAGGGGCAATCTATATACCAAATTTCGTTGAGCGCATTGTTTAAAATACGCAATCAATTTTTTTATTGCAAATTTTTGGCAAAAAAAAAGATTTTCAAAAAATTATAGTTTTCACCAAAAAGCTCGGAAAAAGTTCTAATAGGTCGGCAATTTTCGATTCTCTGTCATAAGTGCAACATGAGATAAAAGTTTTAAGAAACCTTTCGTATTAGATGCAAATAAAAAGGATTGGCTTTGTTTTGTTTTCGTAATATTGCAGCAAAAAGAGTTAAAAGCACAATGCACGTAAGCTAAAGCATCTACTAGTTTTTTGGTTTAATATTGTGGAGTGGTCACGTTTCAAGTAATGATTATATTGAGCTCATAAGCGGTTTATTTTAATAAAATATTTGAGAAATAAAAACAAGCTTAATTGGTATGAATTATACGTAGCTGCTACTTCGGAGATTACCAAATCCAATATATATAAGACAAGCCTCCAGTTCCTAACCACATAGCGCTCAAACAGTTTTCAATGCATCCATACAGCCTGAAGGTACACTGAAAAAAAATCAACCAAAAATAGGTTAATATTACCAAATTCAAACTTGAAAAGGAATCAATGTAAGTTTTGTTTAATATTAACAATGCTATGGTTGATATTTTCAACAATGATTTGGTAATATTAACCACATTACATTAAACAAATTTTTTGGCTGCCGATTTTTTTGTTTGAAATTTTCTGCTCTTCATAATTCGAAGATACAAAACCAAAATTTTTTATTATCATTATTAACATGTTGCCTCTGACGGCATTTGAACCCGGACCTTCAGAAAGTTTGCAAATAACAGCAAGCAACTCAACACATTCAGCAAATTTTGTAAATTTGCCCTCAAATGTTGAACTTGAATAAATTTTCTTCGTCGTTTGATCGTGTTCTGCACTTAACAGATGCTTTTCGTAATAAAGATGAACAAAAAACAAAAAATTATGTATTGCCTCTGTCGGCAACCGAACCCGAACCTGCTGGAAACCCACAAATAACAGCAAGTATCTCTACAGGTTTAGCTGCAGCCAGACATACAAATACGCTTTCAAATATTCAAATACAATCACATTTCTTTCAATCGGTGCATTTACTATGAAAAAAGCAAACAATAACTCGGTTGAAAAAAACATTGTTCTTTTGGCTCAGTGTATGCGTTTAAAAGTTATAATCCAACTATCGCGTTTCCTTTTACGCGATATCATGTGCACTTGATTAATTAGGAGTTTCGTATCGAAATATGAATTTTCATATGGAACATTTCTGTTTCGGGTAATTTTTGCTGTTTTTTTTTAAGTGCCATTCAAATTTGAATCATCTGTTTCATACATTGAACGCAAACAAGTGTAAGGTACAAGAAAAATAGTTGCGTTCCCCAACTCGCCAAAAGTTACACATAATATACCAGGAAGCGTTCCAGTACTCGGTTATCTGGCAAATGGCATAACAAATAATAAAGTAAGTGTCAGAAGTTTCAAAATTTTGCCCGAAGAGTGTTTGCAAAGTGTTACGCACATGCGCATTTTTCTTTTACTAAGTACCTACTGCATTTATACGGAAATTAATTTTTTTGCTACTAAAATTGTTTGATGCACAGAAGTAGTATAGGTACGTTTATCAGACGTTGATACAAAACGATATAAGCTAACATCGAATTGTTCAGGGAAACACGTTATAAAAACGCATATACATTCTTGTGAAAAACTAGGGTCACGATATTTTGACCAGTTTTGACTATTTTTCTTTCGTTTTTCAATGTTTATAAGTTTTTTTTGTCAAAGTCTTGTTAGTTCTGGGATATTCCATTGTGACAAGTGGGGCATTTTACTCCAGAATGTGATCAATTGTGAATTATAAATATTTTTTTCATAGACCGATAACTTATGTATAAAATTCCTTTCAAAAAAATAGCAAACGATTTTTTAGTTCTATGCTACTATCATTTGAATGAATGTGACTGGTGGGACACTGAAAAGAACTCTATTTTACCTTTGTGCACTTAAAGACGAATTATAGCAAAAACAACTAATTTTTAAGGCAGATTTTTTTGTACCCCGTACCCTATATGCTTTCGTTTTCATAAAAAATTTGGCTAAAATAGGCTTCATAGACATTTTAAGAAATATTTAAATTTGTGACTGGTTAGACAAGTCCTTGTAACTGGTGTAAAGTAATTACATACATACGTGAAGTAAACGTTTCCATAGACAAAAGTTATAGCTTATTTTTATTTTTTAATATTTTTCAACAGGTTAATGCAGTCATTTATCAAGAGTTACTACTGAGATAGAGACAACTAAGACATTTTAAAATCTATGTCGTGTTCCTCTTTTACATGGAATGACCCTTATATACCACTTGACACTATATACATACATCCTCATTTCAAACTTTGTAGAGAAATTTAAAAAAATTAACAACAAACTTTTTATTAATAATTTTTAGAAAAATTCCAGTACGCAGTTTTGTAGTACATCAAGTTCTAGTAATAAGGTGCAAGTTTCAGGAGGCTAAGAGTTCGAACTGATTTTTGATAATTTTTTTGCCGACGGTGATTTTCGATTGCCACATGAATTGCATTTATACAAAAAATTTAATTTGTGTGGCATATTTAGAGGAATTTTATTAAAAATAAGTGAAAAAATGATATGGCAGCATAATTTTCTTACGACTCTCTTTGCACTTAGAAACTTAACTCAGAAATCAAAAATCTATAGTTCTCCAAGTTTCTAAGCGAAGTTGTTTTTGGGTAAACACATACACGCGCTGCTCATTTGCTAGACACACGATTTTCAAGGCAAGTCAAATCTAAGACTTGCATAACCGAGTCTTAAAACAAATTGTCGAACATAGTAACGGTGCATAATTTGGGCGATTTAGGGGAAGAAATATCATAGCGCGCACAATTTAGACTTTAGAATATTTTTTGCGTTATATACTTCTAATAAACTGTATAATTAAAGTTTCAAAGGAAGAACGTGATTTCATATAATATATGATATAGGCATTTTCAGAGTCTCCCGCATTTTATTTCATAAGAAATTCACGCTTATATGGAAAAAAGTTCAATAACCCGTCACCAAAAAAAATCTCAAAAAGCAACGGGATTGTTTAGACGTTTGAAACTTGCACTTCATTAGACTAAAATTTAATGGCTAAATGACTGAATACTTGACAATTTTCTAGAGATTCTGAATAAAAAGTTGAAATTTTTTTGAATTTTTGTTAACTTTATATAAGGATTGAAGCTTTGACTTGATTTATATGGTTTATATTACAGAATGAACTATAATTTTATAAATAATTAATGCAAACAATTTTTCATGAAGTGTGCATATTTTGTACGAAATATACCTACAAAAAATTAACCCGATAGATGGCGCTTTAGTCGAAATATTGAATGATATAATTTGATTTCAAATTTCCTCGCACCATATTTTCCGGCAGTTTCCAACTTTTGCATTAATATACTGTTTTAAAAGATCTACACAAAAATCAAACCAAAAATTACATCCAATTTAAATTATTATTTGTGTTTCTCCACCATGTCTATACCGGCTATGGGCGATATCAATAATGCATGGCCGTTTCATAGGAGGAAACATCTGCCTCAATTTATTTAGCTGAATTAGTTATAAGCTTTCAAACTTTTTACAGAATTTAGAAAAATTCAACAAATTTTGATAAAATTTTTTAGCTTTTTAATCTGATTTTCTAAAAAATTTTGGGTATGCAGTTACATGGCTTATGAAATTCTAATAAACCAATATAAGTTTTAAGTGGCTAAAAAGTCGCGTTGATTTTTAATAATTTTTTTGGCGGGAGGCTTTTGCGGTCTTTTATATAACAAGTGCAATTTATAAAAACTAGCGTTGATTTTTTAATTAATTTTGCAAATGGTCTTGCGCATTTTATTCTACGAAAAATTTACGTTTATATGGTAAAAAGTGCAAAAAGCCGTAAACAAAAAAAAATAATAATAATAATATAAGATGAAAGCTTTTCAAAAAATTGAATGTTTAAAAAAACTTAACATAGTTGTCACCAATTTTTATCGAACAATACGTTTTTAACATCTGTATAGTTATTTCACAAAGGTATTTTTATGTTACCACACAATATCTCTTTTAATACGTTATCAAATTCAATGATATATAGTATAATATAGTTATTTCTCAAAGGTATTTTTGTGTTACCACACAAGATCTCTTTTAATATGTTATCAAATTCAATGATTGAATAGTCACATTGTTCAAGTTTAATTATTTTAGGAAAAAAGTGTTTTCAATGTGCAAAAAGCACTACATATAAAAAGATTATTGGTTAGGGATTAATAACTAAAATTAAAAATAAGGAGGCTCGAAATTCATTTTAGTATACGTCAGTCGCCGAAAAAAAATAAAGAAAATATTATATATTTAGTTAAAATTCTTTGGGTGACTAAAACTCGCATAGTTTGCGTTGACCCAGATAGCACAATCGGAGGTCTTGCAGCTTCTTAATCGTGCAGCCTTGTTATTTTGCAATAACTAAAATGTGCGTTCATAGACGCAGAAATTATTATTATTAGATTTACAGAGCTCTTAAAGATTACGATGGAATGGCTTTTTGTTCTCAGATACTAATGAATATGTACATACATATGTTAGTATTTTTCTATACATATGGCAGATTTTCGCTAAATAATGCTTTTTGTTAAAGCATGTATTTGATCCAACAGATTTCGCGGGAAATATTTTTCAAATTCAGAGCAAATGTACTTAATTATGTATAGAAAGATTGTTTGCTAAATTGATATATTTGATAACGAGATACATGCATGCACATTTATACAGGTACATACCATATGTGGACATACATATATCGTCGTTTAAAGTACAAAACCGCGTATCGTCATTCTGCAAAACCGCGTAACTGACATTTGCTGCCAAAAATTGGATTTGCTCATACAAGCTCTTGGCTCAATTCTTATCCATTCGTCCTCAAATATACTAGCCAGAAATGCGATTGCTATATAGAAAAGAGAACCATTTTGAAATATGAGTGTTTTTACTCCCTAGAAAATAATTTATGCAACCTCACGCGGTTTTGCATTTTGTTGATACGCGGTTTTGTACTTTAAACGATGATATACATAAATATGTACATTTCTATAACTTCCCACATATATATATGTAGTATGATAGTATGTACGTAAATATACATATGTAAGTAGCGCAAAAAGTTTCCTTAACGCCACTGGATATTTCGATAAACGACCTGCTGCCATATTTATGTTAAAGTACAATTGAACACTTTGAGGGCGGTGAGTACAAAAAATCAAGTTGAAATATCTGCATAAATCAAAAATAAATGGCATACCCATTTGTTAATCCAATTCTCATCTACGTGCATTCTTGAATTTGTAGGCACAACCTTTTTTAATTAAATAATGTGGCACACTGGAATAAAAATCAATCGTTATCTATGAGACACCATTACGCATGAACTTGAATAGTTGCAAACACTTCAATAACACTCACATATTCGTACCATAGAAAAAATCAAAGGATTAGGTAAATTGGTAAACTATATGTACATATATGTATGTACTCAGGTACATTTAAACTCACAAAAGTAAACACTTACGTATCGCAACATATTTAAACTATATCTTTATCGTTTTATGTTACGAATACTATTCCACTTTTTATGCGAAGCGGTTTTCAATTTGAATATCAGTTTTCACAAGGTTAAATTTAATGATGAAGTATTTGCAATTACTCGATTGATTTTTCCCTTTAAGTGTTTTCTTGCTATGTAACTTTGCACCGACCAAATGGGGAAAATCGAACAAAGTTCATCAATTAGTTGTAATTTTGTTTCATGCAAGCACAATTCGAGTAACAGTTGAACGTTTTTACGCACTTTTAAGAGTTTATTTTAATATTCTTCATCTTTTAAATTAACACTTCTTATGGAAAAATGTGGATAAGTCTGTTGTAGGACAATTGCAAAACGGGAATTGAATGCTCTAACGAATGCGCATGTTTACAACTTGGCACCGTCCGGGGTTGGTTAAAGTACAACAGGACTCGGTGTAAAAGCTTAATTTGGTGGTGTAAGCTTAGGGTCACATGATAGCTTTATCGGGGTATATCAATGTATGAATTTATTTCTGCAAGTTCACATTTTGATTTTTAAAATTGAAAGCTTTTGCTGACAAAAATATATAAAATGCGTTACATCTTAAATACGTATGTACATACATATGTACATTAGAGTGGCCACAAACAGTAAAGTCGGATTTTCAATGCCGACACCCCCTAAAATTGTTCTATACTGAAAAATATACCCCTATTTTTATTTTGAAATCAAAAAACATTTAGGAAGTACTCAAAGCGCTCAAGTTTTCCATGTATTTTATTTGGGGAAAAAACAACTTTTCGTAGGAATGTACTATGGTCTGGAAATAATTTTTTTGTCATAAATTATTTGAAGCGAGATATGTCACTTATGTTTTGTGTTTAGGCTTATTATGCCACATAAATAGAAGAAATAGAAAGAAAAGAAAAATTTTATGCATAGCACGCCCACTCCACTCACACAAATACAAATAGTGATATTATTCAGCTACCAGTAAAGCCAGAAAAGCTAAATTTGGTATAAGGGGCCAAGGCATAAAGGTAAATACGACCTATTTAAAATTTTGGAAAAGGGGCGTGGCCCGCTCACTGACAAGAAACATTCGTATTTCTCACAAACCACTTGACCGATCTTAACAAAACTTAATACATATAGTGTTTTGTAGACAAAAGTTTAAAAAGGCAATATGATTAATTAAGTTAATTCCTCAAAGTATGAGTATACGTTTTTTAGTAAAACAATAATAATTTCATAGTATTAATTGTACATCTGAAATGAGAGTGAAGTAATAAAATTAGTAAATTGACCTTAATATAATATAAACAAATAAAAAAGTCTAAATTCAGGCGAAGTCGAGCATTAAGTACCCGGCGAAAGTATTAAATATAGTGTTTTCACCTTTCCTAAAACTACCGTTACATGGTAAGCAGTGGTTTTATTTATTTATTTCACACATCTTCGCTAGTATATTCAGTTAGACTTAATGAGATAAACTTATATAGTTATAAATGGGGTTGCTAAAAATGACAAATATTCTTAAATGGGGCAAAAAGGGGCCAAGCCCACACATGATTCTAAAGAGCAGACTCTCAACTTTCACCTAACATAAAAATCTTGAACAATACGGGACAATACATACAACTTTTACTCCACAAAACACAGGCAAATACCAAATTTTTACGTTAAAAAAGTTATTACACGAAACACCGCGCCATACAGGTACAAACAGTTCCTTTCTTAGAATATTTTACTCAGCTGTTCACAAGTTTGTTGTTGCTTCAGAGGCATCATTTTTGATAGCTCATAAATAGAAAAGGGTTGCCATATCAAGTTTATTTTTTGGATATTTTGGACCACTGAAATGTCTCCATTAATACTGCGTATCTAATTTTTTAAAATTAGTTAATAATAATAGTTAATAATAATGGTATGGAATTCTTGAAAATCAATATTTTCGATCGGAAAACTCTGGTGCTCTTCAGGAGACTTCCAATAACAATAGCCAATTGTTTATTTAACCATTATTTAATACTAACGATTTTTTATTTATTTATTATTTTATTTATCCTGCATTTTCTGGGGGTTTTAGCGGACCTAGAAAATATAGTTACCAAGAAAAAATGGTTAGAGAAACAATTGGGTATTGTTATTGGAAGTCTCCTGAAGAGAACCAGAGTTAAATAAACAATTGGGTATTCTTATTGGAAGTCTCCTGAAGAGAACCAGATTTTTCCGATCGAAAAATATTGTGATTGTTCACGCTTGCCTGGTTATCAGGTTATCTGCTTAAAAATAATTTTTGTGTAGTGTATTTTATTGTTGTACAGCAACAAAATACACTACAGAAAAATTATATTTAACCAGATAAACTGCTCATCAGGCAAGCGTGAACAACCACATTGATTTTCAAGAATTCCATACCATTCCACTATGGTCTGGAACTAATTTTTTTGGCATTATTACTGGAAATCTCCTGTAGAGAAACAGAGTTTTCCGATCGAAAAATATTGGTTTTCAAGAATTCTACACCATTTCTACGAAAAGCTGATTTTTTTCCGCATAAAATACATGGACAACTTTGAGCGTTTTGGGCACACCCTAATTTTTTTTTAATTCAAAATAAAAAATAAGGGTATATTTTTCGGTATATATTTCTAGGGTGTGGCGGCATTAAAATTCCGACTTTACTTCTTCACGTGCATTTTTGGACCACTCAGAAAAAAAATATTGTAGTAGAGCTAAATACGGTTCGCTGTTGACGATTTTGTTGAAACAAATTAAACATTTTTAGCTGAAAAAAAAATTAATATGCAACAAGAATCTTGCCAATCTTTGTTATCAAGGCAACAGTTTACAAACTTTTTGCGTCTGGCAACAGCAAAGTAATTAATCCCAGAAGCAGTGTTGCCACTTTGTAAGTAATTCCCCAAAACGTGAGGAAATTCGGGTGCGCTTGAGTATTTTTTGAGGATTTTTATTTCGAGGAATTTTCTCTCTTTATTTTCACTTTTTAACCGACTTCACAAACAGGAGGAAGGTTATCAATTCGTCGGAATATTTGTTTTTGTTTTTTTGTTTTATGTATGTTACCGCATAACTTTGGACCACGTTAACCGATTTCTATAATTCTTTTTTTAAAGGAAAGGTGTTACCTCACAGGTGGTCCGATTCTAATTTGGTTTAAATCCGATCATTGGAATATGAAGAGATTAACGATAATCTTAAATTTTTATATGAGAATTGAAGTCGGTTGTGTTTTTTGCTTAAAAATTACTTGTGTTTCAACATATTTTGGTTAAAAGAAAAATACTGATAAAAATAAAATATTTCGCACAAACAACAAAAAGTATAATCGATAATCGCATGAGACTATTGCCTAAAAATTTTAAAATGCACTTAGTGGCATTGTGCTTCTATGATAGCACGGCCGAGTAATCATAGTCAACTTATGTACAGTAGTCGAAAAAATTATAGCCGCACCAAATTTTCACAAATTTTAAAATATTATTTTTGGTTAGTTTTTTATAGTTCATTCTTTTACAACATCCGTATAAATACAAGTTTAAAGGCAGTGTCACACAATTGAGTATTTGCCAAATTTTGGTGCAAATCGTATCCCAATTGTGCGAATACCCAATAATTTTTCTTTATCCCAATCACGAAAATTAATTTGTTGAAATTTTTCAATAGAACATTGTTGTATTGTACCAATCTTTTGACTACAAAAAAAATGTTTCCAATTGCTATAAAACACTTCATTTTCACTTGAGGTTTCAGTATTCCCAAATTCTGCACCGATATTATTTATATTCAGAATGCAAATGCTGCTTTGTGGCACATTTACCAGAAATCGCTGGTAACTTCCTGAAAAGAATACGAATGTTTTTGAAAACTCTATTCACTTTGAGTAAAAAATTTCGAAATTTCAATCCGTAAATTCTCTCAAGGATTTGCCTTTTTGCGAAGGCTGCTCATCAATGGTCGTTGCGAATCGGCGCAAGTGCCTTTGTAACATAGCTATGGCTACGCTACAGGAGTTGAAATGTAATCCAAATTGAGGCTGCTATTTTTTTTGCTATCACATACAGTATATTTTGCCTAGCTGCACATCCTTCTTTGCACGAAAAACTTGTGCACCTAACCGAAAAAGGCACTTACGCGAATTTTCTTTACTACTTAAATGAGGAAGTTATCCGAATCCCTATGAAACCAAATAATGGAAAAACACTTATTACGTAGAAAATAATGCAAGCGAAATTTTTTTCGAATAGTTTCTTATTATTTTTATAACTACATAAATTGATAGCCATTTTCTTTGTTCTGCGATATGAGAAAAACAAATAAAAGCTTGTAAAATTAGGTAATTGTAGGGCCAGTGCAGGTAAACGTAATACTTTCTTTGATAATTGATACTAGTTGCATAATTTTTAAGGCAGGTATCGCCAATGTGCATGTATGTTGAATGCATCTATCAGAGCAGTTTCCTTATAAATTTTAAAAATAATGTCTCAGATGCGCATTTTGGGGTAGGTATCTTAAATGTGCACTTAAGCATAAAGGCAGCAAAGCAAAATATACTGTACTTCCATTTTCACTATTTATCACCACTAAAATTGACTATTTATCACCAAAAAATTTGGGCTAAACTATTTTTAGCGAAAAAGAGGACAGAACCGCAATTTTTGGAGATAGCTAAAAATTCGGAAAAATTTTAGCTTTCGTAGTTTAGCATTTTAGCAATAGTGAAAGTTAGAATCCGGCTGCTAGTCGACGCAGCTGGCTTTTCAATTTCGAAAAGAACTTCATCAGCAAGAAACGCTATGTTTAAAGATCTAAATATTTTAGCATCCTTTCCAAATTGCTTTCCATAATTTTCGTCTTTCTTTGATAAATAATTGCAAAAAAGACGCGTTTTTTCTTCTAAGAGTTTCATAGAACTTGCGCAAATATCAGCAGCACCAAATTTTTTTTCAACATGGTTGACAACCGAAGAAAGGTTTTCTTTTTTTCGAACATTCAATCAGCCAAACTTAAAACAACTCGTCTTTTGTAATAGCATGATAGCCCAGAAAAAAACAGTTTTTCTTGAAAACACATCTTAATTTATCCATTACCTTTTCCATTTCGTTTTCCGAAAGTTAACAAAATTGTAAAAGCTTACATAAAATCATAAATGGAAATAAATCAGAAAATTTTTGGGGTTATTCAAATAAGACAGTTTTTTTGCAAACAAATGGTAAAAAGTCACTTTTTAAAATTGCGACATAGGTTCTCACTTATAGTTTGGTTTCCCATTTAAAATTTTCCTTTAATTATTCGAACTTTACAAAAAAAATGCACTTGAGACTTACAAAATAAACCGGTTGCGCAAACAACGTGTCAATAACGTTTTGAAAGTGTAACTTTGGTTTATTGCTGTCTAACGGTGTTTTTTTTTATTTTACAAAAACAAAGTGAAGTTTATGTTATTTTGGTGTATTCCCTACAGAATGGCAACAAAAAATAATGTAAAACTGCCCTTACGAAATTGGAGTTTCGCACAGCCAAATGAATCATTTGACCTAATGTGCACTGTATGCATTTTTTAATATCTTTAATTGGGCATGCACATTGTACATAAAGGAAGTACATAACAAAATTAAAAAATATATGCCTTTTTTCAAAGGTCATTTTGTCTTTTTCAAGTTTTTAGTGCCTTAAAATCCTACATTTGTACATTTCCGGGGGGTCAGAACACCTATGAAAATTCTACTGGCCGTGGGACTCGAACCCACGACCTTGCGGCTCGTTTATTCCCATTACTGCCGTCTATAAAAGTTGTGACAGACGGCAAGCAAAGCTTATGCATATAATCTAGCACAATAATTTTACCCTTACAGACGGCATACGACCGGCGGATAAACGAACCGTAAGATCGTGGGTTCGAATCCCACGGCCAGTTGAATTTTCATTTATTTCGTTTTCATTATTTTTTTATAAGTTCTATATTTTTCTTACGTTGCTTTCAGTTAGTTGTTGTTGACTTTTTAATAAAATTCAACTCTAAAAATTTAAATTAACTAATAGTAAAATAAAAAATGTGATACTAAATAAAGCAAATGAAAACAAAATAAAGTAAAATTGAATATATAAATCAAATCAAATAAAAAAATTTTAAATAAATAATAAAAACAAAAAAATTGTTCCCAATCGCTCCAACCGAGGATGGAACCTGGCTTCTTCAGGCTTGTAGCCCGCACCTCGCGAAACTCGCCTGCTTTGTTTGCGTACTTGTACAAAAGCAAAAGCTGGCCGTTTTTACCAGTATTGTCATCGAAAATTCCCCTGATCCGAGTAGCCCAGTAAAATTAGATAAATTTGGTAGGAAAATTTAAAAAAATTTGTAACAGCGATTATTTGATGCAGTTAACTGCTATTTGACACGTAGATCATGGATCCACAGTCTTGCCCCTAAATTTCATTTGGCAACATTCCGCCGTCTTGGATTTAAGTTTTTTTTGGGGTTTTTTCCAATTTGCAAGCTTATTTTGCATTTTTCGTAAAAAATGGTTATATACAAATATGTAGAGAATTTAATTTCCCACATATGTTATATAGAAGGTTTTTTCAAAATAGCATTTTTTATTGTAACAAATTAGCAAAAACTGCAAAAAAAATTTACATTGCCACGGTTTTCGCCATTTTTTGACAATTTCTGTTGAAAATACATAGCATATTGAGATTCAAAAGTTGTAGAGAATTTCATTCTTCACAACTTGTATACCTACATTTGTTTTGTATGACGCTTAGATCACGGCCGGGAACGTGCGAAAGATAGCGATTAACCCAGAAAAGTTAATTAAATTTGGTAGGAAAATTAAAAAAAAAATTGTAACAGCGATTTTTTGATGCACTTTACTTCTATTTAACACGTAGATCATGGATCCACATTCTCGCCCCTAAATTTCATTTGGCAAAATTCCCCCATCGTGGATTTAATTTTTTTTGGGTTTTTTCCAATTTGCAAGCTTATTTTGCATTTTTCGTAAAAATGGTTATATACAAATATGTAGAGAATTTAATTTCCCACATTTGTTATTTAGAAGGTGTTTTAAAAATAGCATTTTTTATTGTAAAAAATTAGCAAAAACTACGAAAAAATTTTACATTGTCACCGTTTTCGCCATTTTTTTACAATTTCTGATGAAAATACATAGCATATTAAAAATCCAAGGTTGTAGAGAATTTCATTATCCAAAAATTTTGTGCCTACCTTTTTTTACGACGCTTAGATCACGGCCGGGAATGCGGTAAGCATAGCAATGTACGGGATGCACCGTAAAACTCATTGCCACACCAGCGCTGAGGTAGAGTTTTTCGCAGCGTTTTTTTTTTTTAAGTGATTTCTCCAGTAGGCCCAATCCACGGGCAACGTTTTTTTTTTTTATAATGAAAGCAGGTGAAGGTGTGGAAATGAAGTTATACGGCGCATCCCGTACATCGCTATGTGTATCGCGTTCCCGGTCGTGATTTAAGCGTCGTACAAAAAAAATGTTGGCACAAAAGTTTTGGAGAATCAAATTCTCTACAACCTTGGAATTTCAATATGCTATGTATTTTCAACAGAAATTGTCAAAAATCGCGAAAACCGTGACAATGTAAAATTATTTCACAGTTTTTGCTAATTTTTTACAATAAAAAATGTTATTTTTAAAAAACCTTCTATGTGACAAATGTGGGAAATTAAATTCTCTACATATTTGTATTTAGCCGTTTTTTATGAAAAATGCAAAATTAGCTTGCAAATCGCAAAAACCCCCAAAAAAAATCCAAGATGGGGGAATGTTGCCAAATGAAATTTACGGGCGAGACTGTGGATCCAAGATCTACGTGTTAAATAGAAGTAAACTGCATCAAAAAATCGCTGTTACAATTTTTTTTTTAATTTTCCTACCAAATTTAATTAATTTTTCTGGGTTAATCGCTATGTTTCGCACGTTCCCGGCCGTGATCTAAGCGTCATACAAAACAAATGTNACATTTTGTGTTTAATAGTTTGCTCCTTTTGTCGAAGGATTTTTCACGAACCTAAAAACAGTTTTCGATACTTCAACAAGGAAAAGTACAAAAATATAAGCTTTCCTTGATNGGCATTCCCATGGTGGCGCATGACAGTCGTACGATTGCAATGTGATACACAAAAGGAATACCATTTGTTTTCTTTAACTTTTTTTGGCCATTGTATAGCAAATAATTAGCTCTATATTTAACCGAAAAATGAAATCAGTCGAACTGCTTGGTCCTGAAATATNATTTTGAACAGAAATTGTCAAAAAATGGCGAAAACCGTGGCAATGTAAATTTTTTAGCAGTTTTTGCTAATTTTTTACAATAAAAAATGCTATTTTGAAAAAACCTTCTATATAACAAATGTGGGAAATTAAATTCTCTACATATTTGTATATAACCATTTTTTACGAAAAATGCAAAATAAGCTTGCAAATTGGAAAAAACCCAAAAAAANGAAAACCGTGGCAATGTAAATTTTTTAGCAGTTTTTGCTAATTTTTTACAATAAAAAATGCTATTTTGAAAAAACCTTCTATATAACAAATGTGGGAAATTAAATTCTCTACATATTTGTATATAACCATTTTTTACGAAAAATACAAAAATAAGCTTGCAAATTGGAAAAAACCCAAAAAAACTTAAATCCAAGATGGGGGAATTTTGCCAAATGAAATTTAGGGGCGAGAATGTGGATCCATGATCTACGTGTTAAATAGAAGTAAAGTGCATCAAAAAATCGCTGTTACAATTTTTTTTTTAATTTTCCTACCAAATTTAATTANGATCCATGGTCTACGTGTCAAATAGAAGAAAACTGCATAAAAAAATTGCTGTTACAAATTTTTTTTAAGGAAAATTCTAATTTTACTGGGCTACGAGATAATTCCCAAAAATTTCGTGCATTTGTTCGGCTGCTTATGCGCATTTTAAAGAGGAAAATGCATGAGTAAAAGCAAATAAAGGCTGTTTATGCAAACAATCGAGCACGTTTGTCAACCGTATGAGGGTAAAATTATTATGCGCATATGGCCAATTCTACAGGAAGGTAAACCAGCCCGATTTGTTCTTTCTTTCAAATATTGGACATATTAGTGATTATTGGTATTCACTATACCTGTCAGCTGCTTCTGACACTAATTCTTATCATGTCCAAACATTTTGTGTTTAATAGTTTGCTCCTTTTGTCGAAGGATTTTTCACGAACCTAAAAACAGTTTTCGATACTTCAACAAGGAAAAGTACAAAAATATAAGCTTTCCTTGATTTATTTTGGCCGATTAAGTTCTGAACGATAGCAAATAAATTAGTTTAACAGGATACGTTCCAAGTGAGCGAAAAAGTTGTTTATAACTCCTATTACGTCGTAATGAAATGTACCGCAAATGTTAAGTGTAACGTAGCCAGTGAAAAACTAAAATAGTTGTTTTTTGGATAATTAAGTACACTTTCCAAAAAAGATATTTAACATGTTTTCTTAGTATTGTCGTTATCATACTGATTCCATATGGAAAAAAAGAAATCATAGCTGACTTCGTTGCACAATTACCTAATAAATAAGTGTAACGTCGCCAGTACTATTCTCATTTCATTTTAGCAATAAATAATAACACGTATTTAAGAAAGTATTTTCATGAACAATGGCGAATTGAGCATTATACTGCTAGATTTTTAAAGGTAATCTATTGAAATAAAGCGAAACTAACATTTGTAAAATATCATTTGAAATCTTTATGTCTTAAGACTTTAGACTATATATTTGCCTATAATTCAATCAGATTTTTTGCAACATATAAATCTGATAAGTTATCTGCCCATTATACGTGATTGTGTTCATAACACTACAATTTTATAGAATCTGATACAAGTCTACACCAGACTATGAAGAGTTTATAATAATAATAATAATAATAATAATAATAATAATAATAAAAATAATAATAAAAGTAAGGGCTAAGCTCAGGGCCTTACCGGGGTCACACAGGGCGGATCGTGAACGGCCTACTTCGGTGGGTTAGCTGCGAATAACCAACAAGCAGTCCCAGACCAAGAGCGGCAGGAGCCGAGGGCCTGATTTAAAAGATCAGAAATGCTTGATGAACCTCCTGTGTCCGGGCGAACAGATGCCGCCTCCCAAAAAGCATCCCAGGATTGAGACCAGTTAGATCGTGTTCATGGCATACTGGAACATGTATACGATGAATTCGACATTGAACTGGCGAGAGCAGTATTCCACCACTTTAGTATGTGAGGGTGACACCTCACAGAAATGGCTGGTGGGCTAATGCTGCAATCGCCTCCGTCTCGTTAAAACCCTGGCAGGTCTTCAAGTACGTTCAATACACGTCGCCATTTAGTTGGCCGCACAGGTCCAGTTGAGATTTACTCCTGGTTTTGCGCTGTCTTGGCTCTGAACACAATATCCCATAAGGACTTGTGTCAACCCTCGCGATGGCCTGCTCCTTTGAGAGAAGGGAACTTCGGGACACTTAAAGCGACTGTGCTACGTGTGGAGATAGCGGCTTGGAGCGGAGACCCAATAGAACTGACATGATCAAACAAATAACAAAAACAACTGTAATGGGTGTAGATGCGCCCGAGGAAGAATGCAGCGCATTTAGCGCTCCCCGCCACAAACTCCTCTGCAGGCAAAAGCCGGCACCACGAGCACGGAGAGAGCCGTCGAGGTGGTGCAGAAGGGTACACCTTCGCAAACGGCAACTCCCGGCAGCCGGGATGGTGGTCATCAAACGCCAGCTGCTGCAAACAGAGACAAGCATGCCACCGCAAGCTTGGGAACGTGCGAAGGCAATAAAGATGAGCAATTGGCCCAGATTCGGCTCGTCTTGAGGAAGATGCAGAGTGCTGTCTCCAAGCAGAAAAATGTGTCCATGGACATAAAAACGGGTATGGCCCAAATCGAGGAGATCCTAAATATACTAAGCTACCTCCGAGAGCAGCGCCGGAAGGGGTCTACCCTTTCCGAGCTGCAGAAAACTGGCCCTGGCTCGCAAAAGAGAGCTCGAACTCGATCCGA
>NW_016157152.1:53345-85039 GCF_001687245.7 Rhagoletis zephyria | reverse complement strand
AAAGTGGGAAGCAGTTGCGAGATACGTGAAATTCGTACTCCGCTGCAAACGAGAGGACGGTTGTCTACTGAGGACACCCGAATGAAACGCCCCTACAAAAGAGCAGCCCCAAGGCTCTAACAGCGCGCTCCTGCATCTGAAGACATGCAGAATTGCGGTGCCAGATGCGGGATTCTTGCGCGGGCGGTGGGAGTTTGGGTTTTAGTGGGTAGCCCAACACGCTTCGGTGGGAGTCCCACACTCGGGGAAGGTAGTATAGAGACTAGCGCCCCCGGCCAGTGCATAAAGCATTTCCCTCTCCTACGAAAAAAAAAAAAAATAATAATAATAATAATAATAATAGATTGGCGCTTACACATATGTTAGTGTTCGGCCGAGCTTCTCCTCCAAATTGTGGCGTGCACCTTGATGTTGTCACACAAAGGGCAGGGACCTACAGTTTTACGCCGACTCCTGTAAAGAAGCTGTTTTTCATGGCAGAAATACACTCGGATGTTTGCCATTGCCTGCCGAGGGGCGACCGCTGTTAAGAAAAAACCTTTTTTCTATATTTTTGCGATGTTGCTTTGACCAGAGATTGAACCCAGGCCCTACGGAATGTAAACGCGCACTGCTTACCACTACACCACAGCGGCCGCCGGAAGAGTTTATAAGTCTATTTATTTTTATTGTTTTTGTTTATCGGCCTTTAAATTGCAAACAGATGTAATTTTTATTTTATAAGCTCGAGGCCCAGAGAATACAAAAAACACAGGTTTGAGTTCTTTAATTTTTAATATCGATATTTCGACCTCAAGCTGAGGTCATCTTCAGGAACTCTTAGTTGTCTTATTTTTTTTTATCTAAGATTAACAAAGTTGTGGAAACCACTCATCTCATCTCATTTGAAATTGTCTTGGATGGCATTGGAAAAAAATAATTATTCAGAATGGATTAAAAGGAAATTACACAACATGCTACTTTAGATAAGCTTTTGCATATTTTAAGTTATTAAACATAAGTGGTTTTTGTAGAAAAGTTAAATAAATATTATTTGCGACGATAATACGAAGATTTTCCGGTCAAAAATTTTAGCGCAGGATGATTTTTGACCTGGTTAGAGTTTTTAAGGATAATCGAGTTTTATTTTTTAATCCTGCAANTGTAAAGAAGCTGTTTTTCATGGCAGAAATACACTCGGATGTTTGCCATTGCCTGCCGAGGGGCGACCGCTGTTAAGAAAAAACCTTTTTTCTATATTTTTGCGATGTTGCTTTGACCAGAGATTGAACCCAGGCCCTACGGAATGTAAACGCGCACTGCTTACCACTACACCACAGCGGCCGCCGGAAGAGTTTATAAGTCTATTTATTTTTATTGTTTTTGTTTATCGGCCTTTAAATTGTAAACTGATGTAATTTTTATTTTATAAGCTCGAGGCCCAGAGAATACAAAAAACACAGGTTTGAGTTCTTTAATTTTTAATATCGATATTTCGACCTCAAGCTGAGGTCATCTTCAGGAACTCTTAGTTGTCTTATTTTTTTTTATCTAAGATTAACAAAGTTGTGGAAACCACTCATCTCATCTCATTTGAAATTGTCTTGGATGGCATTGGAAAAAAATAATTATTCAGAATGGATTAAAAGGAAATTACACAACATGCTACTTTAGATAAGCTTTTGCATATTTTAAGTTATTAAACATAAGTGGTTTTTGTAGAAAAGTTAAATAAATATTATTTGCGACGATAATACGAAGATTTTCCGGTCAAAAATTTTAGCGCAGGATGATTTTTGACCTGGTTAGAGTTTTTAAGGATAATCGAGTTTTATTTTTTAATCCTGCAATAGAAGATCCTAATTTTAGCTCAAACAGTTGTTTATGATGACAGAATAAGAATGCGAAGAAAAAATGGATGGACAAAGCCTTTTGATTAAACCTTGCCCAAGCAAACCGTATGTGTAACGTGGCCAGTGTTTTGTGTAACGTTGCCAGTGCCCAAATTTTATGAGCAAAAATTGTCAAAAACCTAAAATTTACAACAATTAGGTAAGCAGATGACCACCGGCATTCATTGTAGATGACATACTGAAAAGCTAGCAATATTCGCTCACCGGTTTCGCAGAAATTTCAAACTTTCTGACACAACACATCATTAAACTTCCAAATAGTGTAACGTATCCAGTGCACATTCGAATGCCTATAACTTTGAGACCCAAGGATTTATTAAACCCTGTTTTTTACAGATACATAGATTGGACCGTGCCTGATCATATCACCTAAAAAGCCCAGTTGGTTTTGTGTTATTTAGTGGACAATTGATTCATACTTTAGAAAAAATGTGTACGAATGTAACGTAGCCAGTCAAATAAACGGCCATATGTGTGCCAGATTATATGCATAAGCTTTGCCGTCTGTCAAAGCTTTTAACTCATGCATTTTCCTCTTTAAAATGCACATAAACAGCCTAACAAATGCACGAAATTTTTGAGAATTAACTCGGATCGGGGAATTTTCGATGACAACACTGGCAAAAACGGCCAGCTGTCAAGTAAGCAAACAAAGCAGGCAAGTTTGGCGTCCGCGGTAGCCAAGTGGTGATAGTCGCGTGGTACACGCCTGCAGCTGCCAGGATCGATCCTCGGTTTGAGCGATTGAGAAAATTTTTTGGTTTTTATTATTTATTTTATATTTTTATACCCGAGCGCACTTGTTCACATAACGGTTGTTTGTAACAGCCAAAACGAATCGAGATAGATATAGACAAATGTATACATAAATGCTCAGAATGAATAGAGAAGTCGATTAAGCCATATCTGTCTGTCCGTCCGTCTGTCCGTCTGTCCGTCCGACCGTGTACACGATAACTCGAGCAAAAATTGAGAAATCTCAACGAAATTTGGTATGCAGGTTTCCATTAATCCAAGGTAGGTTGGTGTTGAAAATGGGCGAAATCGGACTGTAACCACGCACACTTCCCATATAACGGTAATTTCCAGAAATACGAAAACTGCGATTGTTAGTAACTACTGAAGATAATTCACTCAAAATTGATATTTACAATAATTTTCAGACGAAAAATAAGAATATTATAAATTTTTGGAAAATGGGCGTAGCCACGCCCACTTATGGTNGAATTTGTACGAAACTCGGTATTTTTATTGTGCTTGTCACATAAAAGCAAAACGTTGAAAATTATTGAAATCGGACTAAAATTACGGCCGCTTTTCATATAACGGTAAATTTCAGAAATGCTTGAAACTGCAATATTTCGAAATTTAAGGACGCTAATTTACTCAAAATTGATACACCCCGGCTTACCATCTAGCGGTAGGTTTCGGAAAGGGGAAAAAATATATATTTAATACTTGCGCCGGGTATTTAATGTTCGGCTGAGCCCGAACTTAGACTTTCTTACTTGTTGTTTATATTTTTTTTATTTATATATCTAATTTTTCTTTATTTTATTTTCTTTTGCTTTATTTTATATCACATTTTTATTTCACTATTAGTTAATTTAAATTTTTAGAGTTGAATTTTAGTAAAAAGTCAACAACAACTAACTGGAGGCAACGTTAAAAAACATAGAACTTATAAAAAAAATTAATAAAAACGAAAGAAATGAAAATTCTACTGGCCGTGGGACTCGAACCAACGACCTTGTGGCCGTTAATCCGCAATACTGCCGTCTGTCAGGGCAAAATTATTATGCGCATTAGTGTGCTAGTCTGTCTCGCGTTTAAGACACTGCACATTAGGTCAAATGTGCGGTGTAAATGTACAAATGCTCACTATTCGTACAATATAAAGTAGAAATTTTAGCATTTACAGGTTCGGTTGTTACCGATATAGCGAGAGGCAGGCCGTCAGAACTCTCACTGGAAGTATAAAGTGAGGGCGGGGGGTTAAACATGCACTTTTTTTTCGAAAAATAAGTGATGAGGTAAAGTCCAGAAAATTTTCAATATAATCGAAGACAACATCAGAAAGTAGGGAAAAAATTGTCAGAAGTCTAGGCGGAAGTTAAAGAGTCGTCAGAAGACGCTAATGTTGCAAAAAATTTGATAAAAATTTGTCACTAGGTAAACTTCTGACAATTTATATATTTATTCTACAATTCAAAATGAAATTATTTGCAAATTGTCAGAAGTCTAGGTGGAAGAATAACGTAAAGCCGTATAGCGTAAACGCCGTTGTAAAGGCGATATACATTCTTCTGATATACACATTTGTATACTTCGTATGTAAAAATTTGAGAAAGACACTTAAAAGGAAAAAAATATTTTAAACAAAAAAATTACTAATTATTTATACAATTGAATACTTTATTTAAATAAAACAGAAAATTGCCTTTAATTTTTATATGTTTTTTGTTATTTTTTGGCCTTTTAACAATGGCCTCGAGCTCATTATAAAATTGTTGAATTTAATTTTTATATATAAGCTGTGATGTAAAAAATCAAAAACCATGGTGTTTTTATATTTTTATATGCCTTAGAATTCTGTTACATATACTTTTGCTTTATTTTTAACAGGACTGCGAACGAATTAATGCTTAAAACACTATTAATTATTTGTTTTATTTAAAAACGATATTCAATTGTATTACTACTAAGTAATTTTTCTGTAAATTTTTTTTATAAGAAAAAAATTGGTATTTTTTCTTTCTAAGTGTTTTTTCTAAAATTTTTATTCACGAAGTATACAAATATGCACACTAGACGAAAGGGGGTTTAATCGCCTTAACAACGATGCCAATTTTTTAAAAATCGGTGAGTAATTTTTTTGTTTAAAATATTTTTTGATAAAAAAGTTATTTTTTCCTTTTAAGTGTTTTTTCCTCAATTTTTTATTCACGAAGTATACAACTATGCATATAAGAGGAAAGGGGGTTTAATCTCCTTTACAACGATACCAATTTTTTAAATATCGGTTAGTAATTTTTTTGTTTAAAATATTTTTTTATACAAAAACAAGTATTTTTTCATTTAAATGTGTTTTTTCTCACATTTTTATATACGGAGTATACAAATATGCATATCACAAGAAAAAGGGTTAAATCACCTTTACAACGATATGATTTTTTTTTTAAATCAGTTCAAAATTTTCTGAAATATTAAGCTTTTAATTTTTCGAAGATCTGACCTTTGACCCGTTATAGCACCTGTAATATAAGTTTTCACAAAAAAGTTATATACCATTATATTATGCATGCAACATGTTATATTTACATGCAACAATCAAAAAAAAAATTACCAAAGGTCCAATTTCGAACTTCGAAGGCCCAGATTTCGATTTCGGAGACTAACTTCGAAAAACGGAGAAATTACTTTTTTTACTTATGACTCAATCTCTTAAAAAAAGTTGATTTGGTCCAATACCCAGCCGAGTGCTTTACAGTGTTATATTCAAGTAATTAATAAAAACGCATATTTTGAAACTGTGTAGTTTTTTATGTAAATACATAAATACATACATATGTATATAAGAGCAGGCAAAATCGCAGATGCTAAGCCAAAAGAAAGACAAAAAAAGAAAACATATCTCACTTCATTTCGGTGAGCAGGTCATAAGCATTTTTATTTTTGTCAAACACTGCAGCATATGTATGTACATTAGGGTGGTCCAAAAATGCATGTGAAAAAGTAAAGTCGGAATTTTTATGCTCACCCCCTAGGATTGTTCTATACCGAAAAATTAGACCCCTATTTTTTTATTTTGAAATCAAAAAATATTTGTAGGTCGCTCAAAGCGCCCAAAGTCTTTCATGTATTTTATATGGGGAAAAACAACTTTTCGTAAAATTCCTGAATTCTATACCATTTCTACGAAAAATGGTTTGTTTAATACATCGATGTTTTTCTTTGATTCGATGCATCGAAATGTACATCGATTTTTTTCGGTGCATCGAAGGGCACACATCGATGCATCGCTTTGCATGGGATTTTTTAGATGTTTCACAACAAAATATGTCAATGGCAAAATTGTGCAAAGTTAGAAATAAATCAGCCTAATACGAAAGTAGCTCAGCAAAACGACCTCCGCCTCAAGCATCGTTGGTCGCGAGTTCAAATCGCGGTGGAGGCAGTTGTGAGTTTTCAAATTTAATGAATTTAATTTGTTGCGTGCAGCTTACAATAATCTTTTTTTTTTAAATATGTAACAAAAAAGGAATCTGCAAAAGAAAAGAAAAAACGAAGTAAAATTTTTCAAAATCGAATCTTATAAACGTTTTCCTATAAAAACATATATCAGAACTATCTCTGAACTAGTGCAAAACGGATGCAGAGCGGGATAGTTGAAACTTGCGGTGGAAATGTGCAAATGCTCACTACTCGTACAATACGAAATTAGCTCAGCGGAAAGACCTCCGACTCAAGCATCGTTGGTCGCGAGTTCTAATCGCGGTGGAGGCAGTTGTAAGTTTTCAAATTTAATGAATTTAATTTGTTGCGTGCAGCTTAATTCTTTTTTTAATAAAATATGTAACAAAATTGGTATCTGTAAAAGAAAAGAAAAAACGAAAATATATCCAAAAACCTAATCTTAAAAATGTTTTCCTATAAAAAAAACTGTTCAAAACGGAAAGTAATGCTCTGGGCGGCAATTGGCACCGCCAATGACATCGCCGTGTAAAACTGGACAGTTGAACGGATTGCTTGGGTATTGAGCAAGAACTAGTACTGTCGGCAAAAGGTCTAGTTCTACGCTAGTTTTGAGCTAGTCAGATTTCCTGCAGGGATACCATAACACATGTGCGTACATATAATATATCGCACACTAAATCAAAAACCGTACAAACTCAAAAAATCCTAAATGTTCAGGAGAGGCAAAAAACTGTTGATGCTGCGCCATCGACGCAAGCAAAAGTAAAAAGTTTTAGTAGTATTTTTCCAGTTAAAGAAGGTAGTGATGAAGAAGAAATTTTCGCGGACGTTGGGTATACGGTCTGTGAACTGTTTTATGGAAAAAAATAAATTTTGACAAATTTTGAGTAGTGCCGGTTTTTTATTTAGGGTGCGATAAGTATTACATCTACATTGGTTTTTGGATTGTTAATGATGTGGTTAAGATCTATTATTTTATGTTTACAAGGAGTTTCTTTTTAGTTTGGGAACTGTTGACACCAGAGTACGAAAACAAACCGTTCGTATCACTACCCATTGTGAAAGTTTGTGTTCTTTTTTTACTGTTCCCGAGCACTAACAATACACGATGGGTTTCAATTGCAGCTGAGTACACACCAAACGAATAATTTGTTCTTTTGCTCACTTGCTTGATCTCGATTGTAGTAAAGATACTCAGGGTTTTCAAGGTTGTCTATGCGGATATTTGTATGCATTAAATGACGTTTTTTCCCAAGACGCCGCCTATAGGGCTGTCCCCCCGCCTGACTATGACGAGGTACGAAGAGCGATTACGCGGCTGAAAAACAACAAATCTGCTGGAGCTGACGGACTGCCAGCCGAGCTATTCAAGTACGGGGGCGAGGAGCTGATGAGGTGCATGCATCAGCTCGTATGCAGAATATGGTCACATGAACGCATGTCCGACGACTGGAATTTAAGTGTTCTCTGTCCAATCCACAAGAAAGGCGACCCCGCCATACGCGCCAACTACCGCGGAATCAGCCTTCTAAGCATAGGTTATAAGGTCTTATTAAATGTATTGTGCGAAAGACTGAAGCCCACCGTCAACGAACTGATTTGACTTTAACAGTGTGGGTTTAGGCCTGGAAAATCCACCATAGATCAGGTATTCACAATACACCCAATCTTGGAAAAGACCCGCGAGAATAGGATCGACACACACCATCTATTTGTCGATTTCAAAGCCGCTTTCGACAGCACGAGAGAAGTTGCCTCTATGCCGCGATGTCTGAATTTGGTATTCCCGCGAAACTAATACGGCTGTCAGAATAGGGAAGGACCTCTCCGAGCCGTTTGATGACAAACGAGGTTTCAGGCAAGGGGACTCCCTTTCGTGTGATTTCTTTAATCTGATGTTGGAGCAGATAATAAGAGCCGCAGAACTGAACCGCTCAGGCACAATACTTTACAAGAGCGTACAAATGCTAGCGTATGCCGACGACATCGATATTATCGGTAAAAACAAGGGCTACGTCTGTTCTGCCTTCTCGGGATTGGATAGAGAAGCAAAGCGAATGGGTCTGGTGGTGAACGAGGACAAAACGAAGTATCTCCTGTCAGCACACAAACAGTCAGAGCATACGCGTCTTGGCACCCACGTCACTGTTGACAGTTACAAGTTTGAAAAAGTAGACGACTTCGTTTATTTGGGAACCAGCATTAACACCAATAATAATGTCAGCCTTGAAATCCAACGGAGAATCACTCTTGCCAACAAGTGCTACTTTGGGCTGAGTAGGCAATTGAGAAGTAAAGTCCTCTCTCGTCGTAGAAAGATCACATCATCATGCCTGCGCTGGTGTATGGCGCGGAGGCATGGACAATGAAAGCATCTGACGGCTCTTGGAGTTTTCGAGAGAAAGGTTTACGGACCTTTACGCGCTGGTGATGGCGAATATCGCAGACGATTTAACGATGAGCTGTATGAGCTTTACGATATGGACATAGTGCAGCGAATTAAAATTCAGCGGCTCCGCTGGCTTGGCCATGTCGTTCGCATGGCCAGAAACGCTCCTGCTCTAAAAATATTCAACGTGGGCCGCGATGCTGGTAACAGAGGAAGAGGAAGGCCTTGGAAAGGTCAGGTGGAGAAGGACTTGGCTTCACTTGGATTTTCCAATTGTCGTCAGTTAGCACAGAAGAGAAATGACTGGTGTGCTGTTTTGGACTCGGCCAAAATCGCTTAGGCGGTTACAGCGCCAATAAAGAAGAAGAAGAAGAAAGGACTCATAAACACAGAACAATAGATAGTCGCTGGTATCAAATATCGTCGTTTCAACTTTCTCTAAACTACATTTGCTTGATAAGCAGGGGTGTTTTACCGATATCAAACATTTTCGATTACATGCAGTCTTATTTATTGTTAAGAGATTGCTGTAAATATTAACTAAGAGTAAATAAGCGTCCTCAGTTATTGAAATATCGGAGTTTTCGTGTATCCGAAAATTACCGTTATACGGAAAGCGAGTGTAATTTTAATCCGATTTGAATAATTTTCAACGAAATGCTTTTTTGTACAAAGGTTATTAGGTGCACCGAATTTAGTAGACATTGATAAATCGGTTACCGAAACACACATTTGTGGTCATAAGTGGGCGGCGCCACGCCCATTTTCCAAAAATGTATAATAATCTAGTTTTATGCTAGGTGGTTATTGGCATCATCCATTTTAAGTGAATTAGCGGCAGTAGTTCCTAATTTATCGCAGTTATCGTGTTTCTGTAAATTACCGTTATATTGCAGGCGGGCGTGCCCGATTTGAAAGATTTTCAAAAAAAATTTTAGCTAGATCCTAGGCAAGGCTCGTAGCGAGTTTGGTAACGATTGGTGAAGCGACTACTGCGATATAGCATTTCATCATAAGTAAGCGGGGTCACGCCCATTTTCCAAAAATTTCATAATAATATTATCTTTTACCACAATTTTACTGGACATACTAATTCTCAACAATTTGCATCTAATATTTAGTGAAATATGGTAGTTATTGCCCGATTTCAAAGATTTTCAACAGATTTCTTGGCCCTAGGCAAGGCTCGTACCGAGTTTGATAACGATTGGTGAAGCGGCTACTGAGATAAAGCATTTCATCATAAGTGTGCGGGGTCACGCCCATTTTCAAAAATTTCATAATAGTATTATTTTTTACAAAAATTCTACTCCACATACTAATTTTCAATAATTTGGATCCAATATTTATTGAAATATCGTATTCTTGCATTTTTCGAAAATACCGTTATATGGGAAGTGGGCGTGGTTATAAATAGTACGATTTCGCCTATTTTCAATACCAACCTACCTTGGTTAAAGGGCAACCTACATACCAAATTTCGTTGAGATATCTCGAGTTATCGTGCACACGGACGGACAGAGAGACTTGGCTTAATCGACTTCTCTGTGAGCATTTATGTATACATTTGTCTATATCTATCTCGATTCGTTTCTGCTGTTACAAACAACCGTTATGTGAACAAAGTTAGTATAAAAACTACATCATTAACAACCCAAAAAATAATTACCCTGCAATCCATGTTTTCAGAGTATTCTGAATAGAAGAGAAATCTTAAAGACTTCGTAAAGATCTCATTATTTCCCTTTTCGATTTTCTAAAACGAAATATGTATACTGTGCAAACTTCAATGCTTTTACGAAATTTCTGAGGAAAATCGGCAAAGGAATTAAACTAATGCTGCTATGTGAAGAAATTTTTTCAGAACTTTTTAGAATTTTCTTTAAGAGATCGTACAGAAATTTCTTCACGAGTTCATGTCAACCACCTCATATAATTTTCTTTGAAGATTCGTAAAAAAAATCGTTACAGAAATCGGATATTCTTTTTCGTTAAGATTTCGGGAACTTTGGTTGAAGGGTACATATACATAATATAGTATGTATGTACCCTGCAAACCATTTTTTCAGAGTATTCTGAATTGTAGAAAAATTTTAAAGAATTCGTAAAGATCTCATCCGATTTTTTGCCGAATTTTCTAAAATGAAATAAACTGTGCACACTTCGATTCTTTTAGGAAATTTCGGAAGAAAATCGGGAAAGCAATGAAAATAATGCTGCTATGTGAGGAATTTCTTGCAGAATTTTCTTTATTTTTCGTACAGAAATTTCTTTACGAGTTCGTGTCAACCCCTTTATATAATTTTCTTTGAAGATTCGTAAAAAAATCGTTCTTTTCGTTAAGATTTCGGGAACTTTGGTTAGCAGGGTACATGTGTTTATTGTGTTACAAAGTAACCTGTGTGCGTAAACATGATTCAAAAAATCATCACTGGAAAAGAAACAATTTAGTTACTAGGCATGTACGAGAACAACTGTATGTAAAACAAGTAAAAAAGTCTAAGTTCGGGCGGAGCCGAACATGAAATACCGGGCTCAAGTAGTAAATATAGTTTTTTTCACCTTTCCGAAAACTACCGCTGGATGGTAAGCAGGGATGGTTTTATCCCTATTCCAAACATCTTCGATAAACTTATATAGAGTTATATGTGGGCGGTATCACGCCCATTTTCCAAAATTCCATAATAATGTTACTTCTTTTCAAGGGATTGTTGTTAGTACCAATTTTGTGTAAATTAGCGTCCTTAAATTTCGAAATATCGAAGTTTCAAGCGTTTCTGAAATTTACCGTTATATAGTTTGATTTCAATAATTTTAGCGTTTTGCTTTTAGGTGCAAGCACAATAATCATTCCGAGTTTGGTACAAATTGCTCGAACGGTAAGTGGGCGGTGCCATGCCAATTTTTCAAAATTTTATCATAAACGTATTTTGTGCTAAAGAATTATTGCAAACATAAATTTTGAATAAATTTGCTTTGGTGTTTACTGATTTATCGAAGATTTCGTATTTGTGTAAATTACCGTTATAAATATGGGATGTGGGCGTGGTTATTGTCTGATTTTAAAAATTTTCAGGCATTTGGTATGTTGTACCAAGGCCAACACATGCCAATACAAACATGTAATCATAAGTGGGCGTGGCTACGCCCATTTTCCAAGAATGTATAATATTATTTTTCTTCTAACCATGATTGTCGATATCAATTTGGAGCGAATAAGCTTCAGTAGTTACTAAAATATCGCAGTTTTCGTATTTCTGAAAACTACCGTTATATGAGAGGTAGCCGTGGTTATTGTCCGATATTGCGCATTTTCAATACCATTCGTCCTACGCTGAAAAAAAATTATAATTTCCTAGAAATTTAACTTCAAAACGATTTGCACTCATTTGTATTGCTTTCTAAAAAATTATTAGCAATTAGAGTTCAATTGTTTAGG
Source organism: Rhagoletis zephyria (assembly GCF_001687245.7). Taxonomy (NCBI): domain Eukaryota; kingdom Metazoa; phylum Arthropoda; class Insecta; order Diptera; family Tephritidae; genus Rhagoletis; species Rhagoletis zephyria. The sequence continues at coordinate 73,122 of NW_016157152.1, read as the reverse complement.
AGTAGGTATATGTATTCAAAAGAACAATTTATTACAAGCAGTTTAAAGTAAAAGCTGTTGAAATCGGTAAATTTTTGAAAAAGTTATGGGCAAATTTACTTCCGTCTAGTAGTGCAACTAGAATATGCTGAGTTAACAGTTGTTAATTCAGGGCAGTTAACTAGAGATTTTCAGTACAAAACTCTGTAAACTTCCGATTCTGAGTTAACTACGCACTGTGAATTTGGCCCTTATACAAACATTGTTCACTCATACAACCTCCTTCTTGCACAGAATTAACCCAGCCAGCAAAGAAACGTAAATTTTCCCGACAGTGCAGTCTAGTACAATTTTCCGTATCCGGAAACGAATAGGAAACAACTACAGTTATCATTCATTTTCGTATCCGGAAAACGTTCGAAATAGATTATGTTATTTGAAAGCAATAATTGTATTTAATTTGTTTAAGCTAGAGATGGGCAAACTCAGCACATTTGCACTGTGCTGGCAGCATGCACTTCTGCGGGCTACAGGGACTAGATGAAGTGGTGTTGCCAAAGCCCGGGGCAAAGGGAGAAAATTTGAGCGAGTTGCATCTGTGTGTGTAACCGGAATACGAGGGCACCCTGAAGGAAAGATTGATCCAATTGCTCGAAAGATTTAGTCGTAGGTATAGTAGCTTTGTATCTAGACCAAAGATAGTCCTAAAGTATAAAGCAATGTAATGTAAAACAGGTGACTATGAGTATGTAAGGTATGAGTTTTGATCTAAAACTGGTTACAATGTCATGCAGTAGCGGACAACTGGTACAATTAACGACTTGCTGATATGTAGACACTTAGTCAACAAATTTTCATGTGCGACGTTGGCATGCAGAGACAGTATCCGCTTAGAAAATCTGGGAACCCCGGTTCCAATCGCAGCTGGCACTAGATTTATTTTTATTTTTGTTTTATCTAAAATTGGTTACAATGTAATGCAGAAGCGGGAAATTGGACCGAGCCTAGGACGTTCAATGTTAAAAGTAAATAGAATTTTACATGAGCTTGGACCAAACTATGGACTACTTACAACCACCTGCAGTCTAGTTTGTGGTGTGCTCTAAGTCTATTCCGAGATTCTACAGGGCAAGTATGCGTCAGTACCTACCAGGGATGTCAACTTTAACAAAACCGATTTCCCCAACTTTTTTGAAAATTACCCCATTTTTAATGGTATCCTCAGAACGAATTTCTTTCACAATTTGAGGCAACTTAATTTTCTCTTTTAATTAAAACAAGCAATAAATATACTTACATATATTTATATATATATGTATATATATATATATATATTAAACTCCTGCGCAATTCCATTTAAACGGCCTAACAAGACATCCGATCGCCGCGCAAATACTTTCCCTCCTTTACTCTCATCGTTCGGGTCAAGTGTGAGTAAGCATAAACCAGTTTCTGCAAGCGTACGTAAACTACCGATCAATAGCAAGACGCGTAGAGTATTTACTTTGCCTTCCGAAACTACTGCGAGTAAAAGGTATTTGACAGTACAGTACTCTACTGGTAGAACTTGAGTATTTTCGAAGAAAACATACATTTGTGGTATCTGAATAAAACTAAGGACAGGAATGTAGTGGAGCGATGAAGAGAGCGACGAGCAAAACGTACTTTCATCTAAAATGCTGATATACATACCTAAGTATGTGCATAGATACATATGTGCATATATACGTATATGCATAGATACATATATAAGGGTCCGCATATATTTTTTCTCGTCACTTGCTCTGTCGCTTCACTGCAGCAAAACCAAGTTGTGGGGAAAACCCTGACGATATGCGTACAATTGAAACCATAGGTTTGAAGATAGCGCAAATTGATGTGAAAATTTCAATTTCCTATTAAATATATTTATGTATGCATGTACATATGTACATATGTGAAAATGTAGTTTCGATTTAAAAAAATCGGTTAAAGTTTTTCTTTCGCCATTCATACACCTCTAATTTTAGTATTTATTAAAAAAAAAACTCAATGAAATTCAAAAACTATCTCTTGCATTTGGTTTTACTCAATACCGATTTGAGCTGTCGCACAGAGTTATCAAAAAAAAAGCTATCAATGGGTAGGTTCAGAAGGCGCAGCAGTTGAGCGCAACCGTTGCTAAAAAAAATCAGTGATCGTTATGCGTCTTCTGAACGACTTCATACATTAGCTGTCAAATTTAACTCTCAAAGGTACACACCAACATGTTGTCTCAAATGATCAGAAAAATATTACGATCATCTAACACGCAACTATTCAGTTGATCAGAAGTACGCAACAACGCGTTCAGAAGGTGCAATCGCACCAGTTACTGAGCTGTTGCGCCTGCTGAACGTGCCCAATGAAAATTCGTTTCTCTTGAAATCAAGTTATGTATGTATATGGCTACGTATGTATGTACATATGTACAGATTTCGACATTTTTTTTTTTTTTAAAGGCTCTCAAGAAAAACTAAAAAGTCATATAAAATTACGCACAATAAATGGAAAATAAATTTTCTTCTATAAAAAATTTCTTAAATCAGTATGCAGCTCTTAAGAAAAAAATGCTCGTACATCTCGTCGCTACCATGTCCAACTATCGAATGTGAAAATCGGCACTTTTCAAAATTTTGATTTGCCACTAATAATTTTATTTCGTATAGCAGCATTGCTTAAGTTGTTGTTTTTGACAACTTGTTTGTTGGTTAATGACTGCAAATAGTTTTATAGAAAATTAGAAACGAGAAATAATACTTTCATAAAAATATAAGTACATACATAGATTTAAAAAGCTTTTGGCAGCAGCAAATATCTCTCGTACGCGAGGAGAGAAAGTAGAGTACCTACTTTGGTGGAGTAATAGCAAGTACGTCAAGTATTTACTCTCTCAACGCCAAGTAGTGTATGTATGCGGAAAAAGAGTAACAATGTGTTGGGAGTAGAGTACAATGCAAGGAGTACTTATTGAACGAAATGCGGCAAATACACTTGCGCTGGACTTTAATATATATATATGGGGCGTTCCATACCAAAACGGACGGGGTTCACACTTCATGTGTTTGATTTGTTTCAAATTTTTAGGGTTGATGCATAAACATAAATATGAAATTTTAACTTGATTAATACATTTTTATAAATTTTACAGCACAAAAATAAAAACGAATCGATTTAATAGTTTCCCAAATATCTCGAGAACGGGGCGAGGAAAAGATTTGAAAAAAATCACACATACACACATAAAAATTCTCTATGAAAAGAAATATTTAAAATATTTTTTTTTTAATTTTTCACATACAAATTTAAAAAAACAAATAGTATTTGAAAATATGCCATTTAAAAAAATTAAAAAATCACAATGATAGCTATGAGTATTGCGCAATATTTAACTATATAAGATATTTGGAAAACTATTAAATCGATTTGTTTTAGTTTTTGTGCTGTTAAGTTTTTAAAAATGTATTAATCAAGCTCAAATTTCATATTTATTTATTGTTTATGTTTATGCATCAACCCTAACAATTTGAAACAAATCAAGCACATGAAGTGTGAACCCCGTCCGATTTGGTATGGAACGCCCCATATATATATTTTAATTAATATAGCAGGAAATTAGCACTCTGTATATTCTCAAAAAAATTAGAAATTTTACAGCTTATACAAAGGAATTAGCTTATAATAAGTACTCATTACACAGAGTGACATGGACTCTTCTATCAGTAAAACGATCAACAAAATTTTTCCAACTCAAAACGTATACTTAAAAAAAAATATACATTTTAAGGACCAAAAATTATAGCTAAACTATTGGAATTAAAAACAATTTCTTCATTGCATAAAAATTAAGAAGTCTTAAATTGCCTGATGAAAGCGCCTCATTTCCTTATTCCCAACATAGAGACAAATTCCCCGAAAAAGAGAAAATACCTCTCAAGTTGGCACCGCATGTGGGTACTCTACCACAAGCCAGCGTAAGCTGAAAGTGAGGGTGTATAACCCAGTCGACACAAGAATTATAATTCGCTTCGGCGAACAATTTGCGAAAGTAAATGTTCCGTAAATTGTTTGCTAGCTCAATAATTTTTTGTAAAAGGGTAGTCTTTCAGAATTATTTAATGATATTAGTAAAGAGGCGCCTAATGAATTTTTAGTGGTGTTTTATGTACTAATATATAGTTCCATATATTCTATCATATAATAATAAAAAATTATTGCTTTTTTTAAATGGCGGGGCCAAAATTGGAATGAGACAGGGAAAAACATTCATATACGATCAGAAAAAAGGTCCAAAGTTCTCCGCTAAGGATGCGTTTACGATCATTTGAGAACGAAACATTGCCTGCCGCAAACGGAGCAACGCGTCGTGGGAAATGTTCCGAAAAAGTTCGGTTAGTGATTATTGTTTTCAACAGTTTGGTCCGCAAAACATCTGTTTACGGATTCGTTTGTGGATATTTGGTTGGTTGGGAATGGTCACAAGCAGAATTTATTTACTAGTCGCGTTAAGTCACCAGTGTTGAAGGACTTCAAAAATAAAAAAGCTAGATCGGCCAAATAAAAAAGCTTAAAGAAGCCAAATGGCCCAAAATAAAAGGTCAAAAAAAGGCCAGCCTTTTCAACATTTCATTAACTCTTATGTACAAAGAGGTGGTACAAATGCACTACCGAGCAACTAAAATGTAAATATCTGGACAACCAAATTACTTACGATCATGAAATTTCATGAAAGTTGTTTAATAAAACCATTTTAATAATAAAGGGGACTCTTTTTTAGGGTCTGAAAACCCATAGTCCTTAAAGACAAAGTATTGGTATATTTGTACCACCAAATATCTGCATACATTACAATACGATTACAATCGTGAATGTTTCAATTAGAACGCGCGTAGTGAAGAGCAAGCCGTATATACACGCAAATGAAGCAGACTAAACGGCGAAGTCGATTACTATTTGACAAACTGTTTAACTCGACAAGGGTGCTTCAAAGCACACCTTCACCGATTCAAACACGAACCGGAACCATATGGAACCATATGCGACTACTGCGTAGGAGATGCAATAGAATACGTCTTTTTTGAGTATATGCGATTTGACAGTACCAGATGCAAACTTCGCAACATATCTGGCGAGAGTTTCACGCCTGAGTCACTCGTGAAGGCTATGCTAAAAAGCAGCGAAAATGGTCGGCAGCATGTGACGTATTAGCAGAGGCGATGAAGGGTGAGGATTGTCCTTAAAAAATACTAGTTTGAAAATAAGAAAAGCCACGAAGCTAAATCCTAAATTTCGAAGCTAAACGATAAAGAAAAAAGCTAGATCTAGCCTCAAAAAGGCTAAACTGGCAACACTGTTGGTCACGCGCTCAATTACGAAATCCCCAAAAAAATTTCAACAATTGCCCATCGAAAACTTATTTTTTGCATGCAGTGGCAGTTTGCAGATTCGAAAGATTTATATGTATATTCTGCTAGTTATTATTGTTTCTCTTTAATCCGATTTTTTGTCATACATAAGCATATACACATAGCTATGTATGTATATATTTTGATTTATTTCTTAACACTACAGGTTAACAAGATTTTTAAAGCTATAAGCATGCATGGAACTTGACAACGAGCGGAATGCTCCACAGCTACATATATACAAGTACTTGCATGCATTCTACCTATCTATAATTCTTTTTACCTCCCTTTTATTAGCTCGGGATGTAACTATGTAATATTGATGCGTCTAAAAGACGGATGGGCAAAGCCAGGTAGGACCCTCTAGAATTGATGTTAAGAAAGAAGAAGTGAATAACAGCATTTTTTTATGAATTAGCCTCGGAGTCCCTACCCAAAATAGAAATAAATGTTAGTAATAAAAGTTACATCGCGCTTATTGACACGAGGAGCTAGTCTGAGCTTGATCNGTCAACAATTGCCCATCGAAAACTTATTTTTTGCATGCAGTGGCAGTTTGCAGATTCGAAAGATTTATATGTATATTCTGCTATTATTGTTTCTCTTTAACCCGTATTTTTGTCATACATAAGCATATACACATAGCTATGTATGTATATATTTTGATTTATTTCTTAACACTACAGGTTAACAAGAATTTTAAAGCTATAAGCATGCATGGAACTTGACAACGAGCGGAATGCTCCACAGCTACATATATACAAGTACTTGCATGCATTCTACCTATCTATAATTCTTTTTACCTCCCTTTTATTAGCTCGGGATGTAACTATGTAATATTGATGCGTCTAAAAGACGGATGGGCAAAGCCAGGTAGGACCCTCTAGAATTGATGTTAAGAAAGAAGAAGTGAATAACAGCATTTTTTTATGAATTAGCCTCGGAGTCCCTACCCAAAATAGAAATAAATGTTAGTAATAAAAGTTACATCGCGCTTATTGACACGAGGAGCTAGTCTGAGCTTGATCAATAGCGAAATAAACGATTTCCCTAAAATTTAATTACAAAATCCATTAACGAGGACAAGATTAACTATGCAGTGCACACAGTAGCACCAAAAGAATTTAATTTACCCAACAACGCCAGAGAAAGCTGGAAAGCCACACCTCTCACAGGACGAACATATGACTTTATAATAGGCATGGATAAGCTTACTTTTCTTAATGCGAATATTGACATTGAAAAACGAAAGATAACTTTAAATCGAAATGAAAGCAGAATTCTAAACAAATTAAACGATTTAAATCAAATATGTACCTTTGAATCTACAGATTTAAACTTTGAAAGATTAAATCTAGAACATTTAAATGATGAAGAATATAGGGAAATTACTAAACTGCTTAAAAGATTTAATAAATTGTTGTTTAAAGAAAGTGATAAACTAACAAATACTACTGAAATTCAACATGAAATAAAAACCACAACGCAACAGCAAATTAACTCGATGTTATATAGGTACCCACCTCAGCATGAAATGGAGGTGCGGAAGCAAATTAAAGAAATGGAAGAACAAGGAATTATTCAAAAGAGCCATTCCAGATATTCAAGCCCATTAATAGTGGTACCCAAAAAAATAGATAATTCAGGTGAGAAAAAATATCGAATTGTAATAGACTACAGAAAGCTTAATGAAGTTACAATAGACGACAAGCATCCACTTCCAAATATTGATTCAATTTTGGATAAGCTAGGGAGAGCTCAGTCAGATATTAGTAAAACAGGAAGACCGAGAAAAAACTGCATTTGTAACACGACATGGACTTTATGAATTCATTACGATGCCATTCGGTATGAAAAACGCGCCAGCCATATTCCAACGGCTGATGAATGATATCCTTAGAGATTACATAAATAAAATATGTGTCGTGTATTTAGACGACATCCTAGTGGTGCATTTACATGGTATGAATCTGTTCATAAGCCGTATGAATTTTCCTATAAAAGAAGCAACAACTCTATGAAGAAATGAATGAAAGCGATATATATTTAACAATTTTGACTTGTATACTAGACAATATTTTTTTTGTAAACAAATAAAAAAATTTTATTTTGTGCTAGCTTCGAAACTAGAAGCTTATTTTTTTGTTAAATGTGCTTTAAAAAGGACCTACTGCCAATAAAGCCTTGTGGATTGCTATTTTTCCATATTTGTAATGCTTCCATTTAAACATCTTTGTGGAAAAACAGTTTTTTGTTCAGAATTGCTTGTTTACGAAACGTTTGGCATAAGTTGAAATCATAGGGATGCCGTTTTCTTCCGTTTCTCAGTGGATTTTATACTTGAAAAGGCACCAAAATATGTATGCAATACTTCTACATATCTTCGTTTAAAGCACAAAACCGCGCATCAAGGAAATGCAAAACCTCGTATGGGAGATTGCCTAAATTTTAAAAACTGTTCTCTCTTTTAAACTTAATAATCTTCTCTCCTTATGTCTAAGTCGATATTTTATTATATCGATATTTTATTATAAATGGCTAAGGGCTTGATGTCAGGAGCTTCCGATGACCAAATATCTTTTTTGGCACAAATTTCAGTTCCGAGGTTTTGCAGAACCACGATACGCGCTTTAAAGCCTTGTGGATTGCAATTTTTCCATATTCGTATTGCTTCCATTCAAACATCTTTGTGGAAAAACAGTTTTTTGTTCAGAATTGCTTGTTTACGAAACATTTGGCATAAGTTGAAATCATAGGGATTTTCTTCCGTTTCTCAATGGATTTTATACTTAAAAAGGCACCAAAATATGTATGCAATACTTCTACATATCGTCGTTTTAAGTACAGTAAAGTTACACAATATGTTAGTGTTTGGAATAGCTTCTCCTCCGATATGTGGCGTGCGTGATTTTGTCACACAAAGTAAAGGACAGTTTTACGCCGACTCCGAACGGCAATTTTGTTTTTATGAGAAGCTGTTTCCATGGCAGAATACACTCGGAGGTTTACTATTACCAACAGAGGGGCAACCACTATTAGAAAAACTGGGCTTGAACTCAGGCTCTGCGTAATGCTCTACAGCAGCCGCCACTACTTTTACATATATTGCTGGTATATTCAAAATACTATCCCGAACTTCGGAGTGTATATATCGATGGCTGAGTGGAAGATCGACCTATCTCGGCAGCCAGTTCGAAAACGCTCTATCTCAAAAAACTTTTCAAGAACGCCCTATTTCAGAATTCGTTTCAAAAACGCCCTATCTCAGCTGCCGATTCAAAAACGCCCTATATCAGCATATTTTCAATACATTTTGAAGTGAGATAGGGCGTTTTTGAACCGAATTTTGAGATAGGGTGTTTTTCAATTAAAATCTGAAATAGGGCGTTCTTGAAAAGTTGTTTGAGATAGAGCGTTTTCGAACTGGCTGCCGAGATAGGTCGATCTTCCACTCAGCCATCGATATGTAATATAAAAAAGAATGAGAGGTACTATAAGAAAATGTACCCAAAATTCTGGAGCAAATGAAAAAATGCTCATTGAAAATAGTTCACATGTATAAATTAAAAGATATAACTTACTAGGTTACAGCGCTAAACAAAAGGAAAAGTTAGAAAAAATAGCAATGCGGTTTGAAGGAAACATGAAGCCATAAAATGCTTGTTTGTTTCGTTAATACTCTGAACTTTGTAAGATATGGCACTCTATTATTTGCAGTAGTTTGCAAATATTCACTAATGGTTCTAAAATCGCAAACATTTTCGTGGGATGTTTTTGTTTGATTTCGAATTGAAAATACATTACGATCATATTGTACCGAAATAAGTGCGGTATCTCTGCATTTTTGTAAAAGCCAGAAAGAAGCATAAACTGTATGAAAAAATGAAAGGGAGAAGTATACATGCCTTCTATAATATTGACTTATATGTATATTTGGCAAGTCTTTGTGTAAACAACAAAAAATACAAATTTTCATTTCTTTGCCAGCTTGGAAAATATAGGCTTATTTTTACTTAAACGTGATATGATTTTCTTCCGTTTCTCAATGGATTTTATACTTAAAAAGGCACCAAAATATGTATGCAATACTTCTACATATCGTCGTTTTAAGTACAGTAAAGTTACACAATATGTTAGTGATATAAAGCTCATTAAAATGTTCTGTAATGTCTTGTTGTAAGTTTGTTATCATAGTTCTTCGTATTTTTATTGTCCACTAAACGTGAGTGGTTTCAATTTAAAAAGTTCTAGTACAAAGAATTTCTTTGTTTTAAATTTGTTTGTTTATTGTTTTTAATTTTTAAAATTCATACTTTTGACATGTATGTGAATGGCGGAGTTGCCGCTTTCCTCCTTTTCGGTGGGTTTTTATATTAAAAAGGCATCAAAATGGGAAAAACCCCTCTTGGTATCTCTGCATCTGTTAAACTTTTTATGGGAAGATGTATGAAAATTCAACTTGCTATAATTTCATATGCTTAACAGTATCACAACAGTATGTTTACAGTATCTCCCCATAACTTTTCATATGAAAAAATTTATTATATGCATCCCACTCGATATCATTGAATTCCTCATTAGAACGTGTAGTCCCTCTATTTTAACGTATCAACAGTTCATATGGCTTCATACCATGTAAATGCGCCATAATTTTCAGCACGTCATTAAATGAACATATTAGGGCAATAAGTGACATTTTTAAAGTGCTTGAAAGTAAGAATTTAAAAATCCAAATAGATAATTGTAACTTTCTAAAAAAGGAAACCGAGTTCCTTGGACACATTTTAACAAAAGATGGTATGAAGCCAAACCCTAATAAAATTAAAGTTATTGAAAACTTGCAATTGCCTAAAACGGAAGAACAGATTAAAAGTTTTCTAGGATTAACTGGTTACTATCGAAAATTCGTAAAAGATTACGCTAAGGTAGCCCAACCAACTACTAAATATCTTAAGAAAGATGCGAAAATTAACCTTAAAGACCCGACATACATCGAAGCTTTCGAAAAACTTAAAACATTAATAAGTACACATCCAGTTTTGCGTTATCCAGATTTTGAGAAGCAATTTACATTGACAACAGATGCATCAAACTATGCGGTAGGTGCAGTATTGCCACAAGAAGGACACCCAGTGTGTTATGCCTCAAGAACTTTGAATAGCCACGAAAGAAGCTATTCTGCAACAGACAAAGAGTTTCTCGCAATAATGTGTAGTGTCAATTACTTTAGACCATACGTCTATGGAAGAAAATTTAAAATTTTAACAGACCACCAACCAATCAAATACTCCAAACATTCCAAATGCAGAGGAAAAGATATGTCACCACGACATCGAAGATGGTTGTTAAAATTAGGGGAATATCAATTTGACATAAAATATTTAAAAGGTAAAGAAAATAAAGTAGCTGACTTTTTAAGTAGAATAGAAAATAGTAAAAACACTATTTCAGAAAAAAACGGAGTTAACAATATTAAGAATGATGAAGCAATGGCAACAGTACATTCAGCCGAAGAAGATTTAGGAGATTATTTCCCAATTAAAGAAGAAATAGTTAATAAATATAAGACACAGATAATTTTAACGAATAATAAGACAGAGGAATTCAAAATGTTACATGGAAAAAGAATTACTTTTATTTCAGAGCACGATTTTGATAGAATGAGCGAAATACTCCGAAAATATATCAGAAAAGGTAAAATAGGAATATTTTCAGAAATATCAGAGCGTAAATACAATATAGTGCGGGAAAAACTTGTTGACATGTTTTCAAATGATAATCAAATTGAATTTATTAAATGCAAAAAGAGGGCACAGGATATTGAAACAGAAGTCGAGGCAGTGAAGCAAATCTCTTTGTATCATGTTAGAGAAAGCGTGAACGCTTCAGGGTATTCAGGTATTCAGGAAACATACAACCAGATAAGAAATAAAATTTATTATCCAAAATTAATGGAACTAATTCAAATTGTAATTAACCAGTGTGAAGTTTGTCAAGAAGTCAAGTATGACAGAAATCCCATTAAACCGAAGTTGAAGTTTACGGAGACGCCTACAGGAATAAATGATATTATACATATCGATACGTATGTTATGAAAGGATTTCATTTTGTGACAGTTGTTGATAAATTTTCTAAATTTGGTGCAGCTTATCCGCTGAATGATAGAAATCATATTACGATAATGGAACAGCAAGACCATTTTGCGAAATTTGGGAAAACTAGGAAAATAGTAGCAGACAACGAATTCAAAACTACAAGATTAAAAGAATTTTTAGATTGTGAAAATGTGGAACTTCATTTAACGAAACCTCATAGCCATACAGGCAATGCCGATGTTGAAAGGTTTCACAACACTGTATCAGAAAAGTTTAGAATCCTGTATAATTTAAATAAAGAACTATCAGTAAAACAACTCATACAAAAAGCTATTCGAAATTATAACGACCGATTTCATTCAACCATAAAGTGCACCCCAAACGAAGCTCATTCTAATAAAATAGATCAAGAAACAGTAAGGAAAAACTTAGAAACAACGAAACGTAAAATCATAGAAAAACTGAATAGTAAACGGAAAACTTACGAGGAGAAAAGAACGGAAGGATTTATTAAAAATTATAAAGCTGTTAGACATAAGGAGCACCCTCGGTATAAGAAAGGAAATCTAAAACACGTCCACCAATGTAACATTAAGAAACCATTAAAATTTGCATATATTCAGGGTGATAATAATGATGACATTGATATGGACACAACCAACTAGAGGACTACTGACATCTACAAAATTGACGGATCAGGTAGGATTCATAGATATTCAAATGCGAACTCAAGAGATNTCACTTAGGTATTCAGGAAACATACAACCAGATAAGAAATAAAATTTATTATCCAAAATTAATGGAACTAATTCAAATTGTAATTAACCAGTGTGAAGTTTGTCAAGAAGTCAAGTATGACAGAAATCCCATTAAACCGAAGTTGAAGTTTACGGAGACGCCTACAGGAATAAATGATATTATACATATCGATACGTATGTTATGAAAGGATTTCATTTTGTGACAGTTGTTGATAAATTTTCTAAATTTGGTGCAGCTTATCCGCTGAATGATAGAAATCATATTACGATAATGGAACAGCAAGACCATTTTGCGAAATTTGGGAAAACTAGGAAAATAGTAGCAGACAACGAATTCAAAACTACAAGATTAAAAGAATTTTTAGATTGTGAAAATGTGGAACTTCATTTAACGAAACCTCATAGCCATACAGGCAATGCCGATGTTGAAAGGTTTCACAACACTGTATCAGAAAAGTTTAGAATCCTGTATAATTTAAATAAAGAACTATCAGTAAAACAACTCATACAAAAAGCTATTCGAAATTATAACGACCGATTTCATTCAACCATAAAGTGCACCCCAAACGAAGCTCATTCTAATAAAATAGATCAAGAAACAGTAAGGAAAAACTTAGAAACAACGAAACGTAAAATCATAGAAAAACTGAATAGTAAACGGAAAACTTACGAGGAGAAAAGAACGGAAGGATTTATTAAAAATTATAAAGCTGTTAGACATAAGGAGCACCCTCGGTATAAGAAAGGAAATCTAAAACACGTCCACCAATGTAACATTAAGAAACCATTAAAATTTGCATATATTCAGGGTGATAATAATGATGACATTGATATGGACACAACCAACTAGAGGACTACTGACATCTACAAAATTGACGGATCAGGTAGGATTCATAGATATTCAAATGCGAACTCAAGAGATAGTCAAGGATACAGATATAGTATTACACATAATAAATATAAAAGAAATAGAAAGTGTAGTTAATGAAATGACTGACAATATTATTCTCATAAAAACGAACAATAAGGACATTTTACACGCAGAGTTGTTAGAAGCTAGAAATAAATTAATGACGTTAATACCGAACCCAAACGGAAAAGCAAGGGAACTAGTAAATACAATAGGCAGTGTATACAAATGGATGTTTGGTACAATGGACGACAATGATAGACAAATTATTCAAAACCATCTGCTAAAGACGGACGAGACAGATACACATAAATGATTATTTTAATTTAGCGATAGAACAAATAAACAATATTGTAAGTAATGATAGAAAACAAATTGAAAAAAGTTGTTATGTTATAAATAGCTAAGGCTTCCTCAAGTGGGCACCGAATTTACCAACATTAATATTTTTCAGTGATATTCAGGCAGCGCAAATCTTGCAAAGCCATTGCACATAGCACGGATTGCATGGATTGCATAACTTGCAAACACACAACAACAAAATACATGGGAAACGACATTTCCTATCGCTGCAAAACCCATGTAATAGCATGGCAAGATAAATGCGACCCTGTGCTAGTTGTTTTGTTGTTGGAATTGCTACATATTTCTCTTTCCTCTCATCTCGCTCACTTCATTTTTTTTGCTGTCTCTTATTATTGTATTTGATACATAATTTCGCTGCTTGCTACCCATGCATGCTACCACTTTGCAATGGGGTGCTCTCGTACTCTTCGAAATTCGGAAAAGTATTGGTCGGAATGAATTTTTATTTGCCTGCGTGCGGGCCCGACTCGCGTGGCTGGATCGCGCGATTCAAGTAATTTCCGTGCGTCCGGGCGTTTTTTAAAAAATAGTTTTACGCGATTAACCAAAAGACAACAAGTGGGTTTGGGCTCTCGAATCAGACTGAATTAAAATTATTTATTCAATTTAAAATTAAGCTTATATTCTAGTTACAATATTTGCTTACTAATTACTTTTGGCATATGAATTTAATAAAACTGCTTGCTAATCAATTTGTTCCATGTGAACTAAATAAAACTGCTTGCTAATCAATATGTTCCCCAATTTACTAATTCTCGGAAATTTGGTGTATTTTTGATTTTCAATTTCTCTTTTTGTGTACAACTTTTGCAATATGCCGGAAATGGTTTTATGTTTCAACTTTATTAATTTGCTTCAAGAATTCTTCATACTTATCAATTGCACCGTCAGGTGTTTTTGTGTAGCTGTTAATATATGTAACTCGCGCAATCCGTGTTGACTTCTTGCGCGAGAAAGAAATGCACGTTTCAATCGTTCCACTTTTATTCCTCATGCTCGAATTTCGCATGCCCGCGGGAGTCGGGCGCGCACACTGGCAAATAAAAATTCATTCCGACGAAACTATATCGAAATGCACGCATTTTTTCATAGATAAATGCAGAAATGTTTATTACATAAGTTGTTGTTAAAAAATTTCGTCCACGAAGCGCAGAAATTGCTTAAAAGTTCAATTTTTCACAAAAAAATTATTGAAAAGCAAAAAAAAAAAGATTTTTGTAACGCAAATAATTTAATTGTATAGTTTAATGTTTCTTAAATCTGCACTCAAATAATTTTTTCATTCGGACACTTATGCCGAATTTCCACTAGGCATTGAAATGACAAAAAATGTATGCCATTCAAAAAAATGCCATGTGGAAAGGAACTTAATGACTATTTTTTAATGTAATGACACGATTATTTTTTAATGCCCAACTTTGTCATTTGTCATTTTTGCCATTTAATGCCTAGAGGAAATCCAGCATTACTTTCAAGGAAAAATAAAAATTTCCAAAAAACTGCAAAAATTTTCAATTGTTGATTAAAAAAAAACCATTTAAAATTTTGCAACAAACTAACACAAAACTCGGCGCTGCCTGAATATCATTGAAAAATATTAATGTTGGTAAATTCGGTGCCCAAATAAGATAATAGATGAAGAATATCAACAATACATGTATTTAGAACAAATGAATGAAAAAATGCAAGACAATGCACAATGGTTCGGATCGCAAATCTAGCTGGACGAAACTATCTAAACAAATACTCTTTGATGGATTTTTACACCACTTCTTATCTAGGGGCTTTTGGGTCGCTGATTACGAATCTGAAGCCACTTATCAAAAATTCAAAATGGCGGATCCCATATGGCGGACGAAAATTTAAAAAAATCGGCAATTTCTATGAAACTAGATATCTGGGGGTTTTCTGGGTCGCTGATTACGAATCCAAAGTCATTTACCAAAAATTCAAAATGGCGGATCCAACAGGGCAAACGAAATATTTAAAAAATCTTAACCCTTCACATATGAAAATGTTTTGTTCAGAGATTATTCTTAAAACGATTACAAATTTGTTAAAAGTTGAATAAAAATATTTCGCTTTATATTTTGATTTTTATTTTCAGTTCACAATAACAATGACTTAGTATATTTTAAAATAATCTTATAGAACAGCTAATTCTCTAATAAAAATTGTCCGTATCATAACTATGCGACACCCACATATTGACGAGTTTTGACTATTTATTTTATTATTATTTAATCTTAATTACTTTTTTGCATAAAAATTTAGTTTGTTCGTTATCAAAGAAATTGTGCAAATCCAGGTTTCAAACTTTGTGCAATATTTGAAAAAAAAAGAAACTCAACAAACTTTCACAAAAATTTCGATGTCTTTAATTAGGTTTCTTAGAAAGATATTAAGTATTCAGTTTTCTAGCCCATACAACTTTAGTAAAATAAAGTGCAAGTTTAAAGTACCTAGGGGTTTTTTTTTGTTGTTGAAGGTGTTGCTCATATTCTCTATATAAAAAAATCATCGAACATACTTCGTATGGAAGAAAATGACTGCCATCGTCAACAAAAAAATTGCCAAAAATCAACGAAAAGCCCTAGGTACTTCAAACTTGCACTTTATTTCACTGAAATTGAATGGGCTACAAAACTGAATACTCAATATCTTTCTAAGAAACCTAATTAAAAACATCGACATTTTTGCGAAAGTTTGCTGGTTTAAAATTTAAGAACACAGCAAGAAACACAAATAAATTTCAGAAAAAAAATGTATAACAGCGTTTAAAGATTTGCATGCCTGTTGTATAATTTTTTAATATCAGAAATCAGAAAATTTGCGAGTTACTATTTTTTTTAACTCTTACATAACCAAAGTTTTGACAACTCCAAGTAGTTTTCTGTTTTAACACCGAACCACCCCCTCCCCCATCACCCCCTGGATCCGAAACTGATCTTATATTTATATTCAGATACCCTAAAACTCTTATATAGTTGTCATATAAAGTTTACAATAGTATAAATTCCTGTTAATAATTACTTTTGAATTTTGAGATTGGACATACCGTCACTAAAATGCAAATATCTAAGCCAAGTGGTTGCACTTGGTTATCGAACTTACCCTCTGCATTCGCGATGGTGTAAAGAGTAATGTGCAAGTGGTTTTATAACGGCCTTCGGCGGCCTTTACTTTTCCTACTCTTTAATTTATTTTTTAATGAATCAAAACGACGAATTTTCAGCATACATTTGATTATACCAATGTGGACACAAATTGCGTTATGACCTCTGAATCTATAGCGGAATAAGTGTAGTTTTTGGTTTATAAAGTCAATTTNCACTGAAATTGAATGGGCTACAAAACTGAATACTCAATATCTTTCTAAGAAACCTAATTAAAAACATCGACATTTTTGCGAAAGTTTGCTGGTTTAAAATTTAAGAACACAGCAAGAAACACAAATAAATTTCAGAAAAAAAATGTATAACAGCGTTTAAAGATTTGCATGCCTGTTGTATAATTTTTTAATATCAGAAATCAGAAAATTTGCGAGTTACTATTTTTTTTAACTCTTACATAACCAAAGTTTTGACAACTCCAAGTAGTTTTCTGTTTTAACACCGAACCACCCCCTCCCCCATCACCCCCTGGATCCGAAACTGATCTTATATTTATATTCAGATACCCTAAAACTCTTATATAGTTGTCATATAAAGTTTACAATAGTATAAATTCCTGTTAATAATTACTTTTGAATTTTGAGATTGGACATACCGTCACTAAAATGCAAATATCTAAGCCAAGTGGTTGCACTTGGTTATCGAACTTACCCTCTGCATTCGCGATGGTGTAAAGAGTAATGTGCAAGTGGTTTTATAACGGCCTTCGGCGGCCTTTACTTTTCCTACTCTTTAATTTATTTTTTAATGAATCAAAACGACGAATTTTCAGCATACATTTGATTATACCAATGTGGACACAAATTGCGTTATGACCTCTGAATCTATAGCGGAATAAGTGTAGTTTTTGGTTTATAAAGTCAATTTGCAATTATTCAAAGATTTGTGAGTGCAATTAGCAATCTTTTAAGTTAAATTTCAGTTTTTAAAATAGAGTACTGAAATAGACGGCGTTGACTTACCTTTTTTTGTTTCCATTATGTTTATTGCTTTAATAAATGCAATTTATATTTGAATGTATTGGCAGGAATGTATTCGAAGTAACATTAAGTATTTTAAAAACAAATAAAATGTTGACTTTCGTCCAGCTAGATCTGTTATCCGAACCACTGTGCAATGTGGTCTCAGCAAAATATGGGATTGTGTACCCAAATATTCTAACAAACCATGAAATTACAAAATACAACATTGATTTTAACAAATTAATATATTTGCAATTAGGAAGTCAAAATAAGAAAAATTGTACCAATACCAAATAGAGATCAAAAAGAAATTTAATCAAAAATAGAAGAAGTTTTTATTTATGAAAACAAAACAATGCAGTTTGAAGAAAATAAACATTTTAGACAATTAATTCAGTACCCATTGTTTAATAACAAAAAGTTGTAAACTAGTAACAAATAAAGAATTAGAAATTATATCTTTAGATGAAAAATTACTCGTGGTTAAAAATGCAAATAACTTGTTAATCAATAGCACATGTAATAAAAATGAAATTAACTTAAATGGAAATTATGTAATTCAATTCAATAACTGTTGAATAAAGATCAATGACTATTACTTTTCTAATCTACTTGAAGCGGTTGAAGGAAATATTATGGACATGAAATACGAAGATTTTAAAAACTTTACAAAAAAGATCACACTGGACCAGTTAGATGAAGAAAGTAAAATACATTTTAAAAATATCTCTAATATAAAATTGCAAAATAAAGTTATATACGGGTTTAACACACTCCTCACAATCTTAGTAATATTCGCAATTATCATTTTGATAACGAAACATAGATATATTAAAATAAAATTAAATAAACGAATTCAGGAGAATTCTAATCTAAAAGGCGGGGTAGCCTTCCAAACGTATAGAAACAACAAGGTAAACGAAAATGATAAATTTCCAGAATTTCTCAATCAAGTAAGCCAGACAACAGGAAGTCGGTAAACGCAATATGACACCATTTCCTTTGCTTTAGCAAAATTCAAGACAAAAGGTGAAACAGAAATTATTGAGCTCATCATATTTCCAAAGAATCGAAATATTGTTGGCCAATAAGTTGGTTAATGCTAAATAAGCAATTATCTAATATATAAAAATCTCGTGTCACGGTGTTAGTGGTCGAACTCCTCCGAAACGGCTGGACCGATCTTTATGAAACTTTTTGTGTATATTTGGTAGGTATGAGAATCGGATGTAAAGTATATTTCATACCGCTAGGTGCAGGGGGCGTGGCACCTCCCATACAAACCGAATATTTCATACTGCATATCTCTGGAAGTGTTCATGGTAGAGTACTCTAACTTGGTATGGAGATATATCAAACCAATCGCATACTCATGGAGAAAAATTGTGGTTATTGGAAAAGGGGGCGTGGCACCTCCCATACAAACCGATTTTTTTATACTGCATATCTCTGGAAGTGTTCATAGTAGAGTACTCTTACTTGGTATGGAGATATATCAAACAAATCGCATACTCATGGAGAAAAATTGTGGTTATTGGAAAAGGGGGCGTGGCACCTCCCATAGAAACCGAATTTTTCATACTGCATATCTCTGGAAGTGTTCATGGTAGAGTACTCTAACTTGGTATGGAGATATATCAAACCAATCGCATACACATGGAGAACAATTGTGGTTATTGGAAAAGGGGGCGTGGCACCTCCCATACAAACCGAATTTTTCATACTGCATATCTCTGGAAGTGTTCGTGGTAGAGTACTGAAACTTGGTATGGAGATATATGGAATCGATCACATGGTCGTGAAGAAAAATTGAGGCTATTAGAAAAGGGGCGTGGCACATCCCATACAAACCGAATTTTCCATACTGCATATCCCGGAAAATGTTCATGGAAGATGACTCGAACATGGTAGGGAGATATATGAAAGCAATCGCTTACTCACGGAGACAAATTATGGTTAACGTAAAAGGGGGCGGGGCACCTCCGATACAAATCGAATTTTCTATTTTGCTTAACTTTGGAAGTGTTCATGGTAGATTACTCGAACCTGGTTTGGAGATATATGAAAACAATCGCATACTCATGGAGAAAAATTGTGGTTATTGGAAAA
>NW_016157152.1:29012-53288 GCF_001687245.7 Rhagoletis zephyria | reverse complement strand
AAAAAAAAAAAAAAAAAAAAAAAAAAAAATATTCCGACGAACTGATAACCTCCTCCTTTTTTGGAAGTCGGTTAAAAATATCGTGTCACGGTATTTGTGGTCGAACTCCTCCGAAACGGCTTGACCGATTTGAATGAAATTTTTTNTCCTACTATGAAAAAATGCATACTTATAAAAACCATTTTAGGTAGATTTCCTAACTTTTAGGTAGAACTAGGTACAAATAGGTACAATTTGAAAAATGTATTTTCCATCCCTGTTGCTTACCCTTTCGGTTTAAAGTTTTTGCCCCGCATCCAGCACCTGCTTGCCCGCGCTGCTGCGAGCGAGCTGTTCTGCCGCCCATCCATAGTTTAAGCTAACCATTTGAAAGCATGCATGCCTAGTCGGCAGGGGCTGAGCCTGCAGAAGGTCGTGCCGCTAATTGTTAGCTTCCAGAAAGTGNATAAGATGGTAATGGAAATAATGGAAATATGCCTTCCGACAACCACCAAACCGTAATATTAGAAGATAAATGCGTCACTGAAAATCATGAACGTGAACTGTTGGTGAAAATGTTGTACCAAAATGTTTCAATACAAAAAATTAATTTTGGGCGGGACGAAGTTCGCCGGGTCTGCTAGAGTAAATATAATAAGTTTCGCTTTAAGTTGAAGAAATTAAATAAATCAGTTTGGTTCGAACGCTTACATCGAGGAGTTCTATTCCGCTAAACGTGTGAAGTGATTTTTTTAAAAACGTCCCTGGCCGACTTACGTACGAAAATCGCGCGCAAGTACACGGCTATTGCTTCCCAGTGATGGAAGTGCAAATGCAATTATACTTTTCCAGCCGTTTCTTAATTTGAAAATATATTCGGTACAAGCACACCATTTAAGGTACATCTGCAACGTAACCAAATAATTTTTCATGAAACCCTTTCTTAGTTTCAGATAAAAAGTAAAGTGATTAACCTTTTTAAACATGGTTTTGTCTCGAACTGCTCGAAGATATTTCTCCCAATTTAATGTAATTCCAAAAGTTTATATGGCTTTGAAGGAAAAAGTTTCCTCCTACTATGAAAAAATGCATACTTATAAAAACCATTTTAGGTAGATTTCCTAACTTTTAGGTAGAACTAGGTACAAATAGGTACAATTTGCTTGCCCGCGCTGCTGCGAGCGAGCTGTTCTGCCGCCCATCCATAGTTTAAGCTAACCATTTGAAAGCATGCATGCCTAGTCGGCAGGGGCTGAGCCTGCAGAAGGTCGTGCCGCTAATTGTTAGCTTCCAGAAAGTGCCGGGTTCGAATTCCGTCAGGCGCTTTCTAATTTTATTTTGTTTATTTGAACCATAAAAAAGTATCTGTGAGGTGTAGAAGGAAAGCGTTTTGAACGAAAAATTCAATCAGACAAATTTCAGAAAAAACAGCCGAAAAAGTATCCGTTTCACAAACAAGTTTCGGTAGTTATCGGAACATACATTTCTGCCGCACACTTTAGTGGGAAAACGGATCGTCAAAGTATCCGAAAATGAAATCGGTAAACAGACAAATATCCGCACTTCATCCACTTTTTTCCTTGTTTTTTTCCGTTGTGCGACTAAAGGGACTATTTGACCCTTTCTAAGCGCCAATACCCTTTGACCCGACTTCTTAAAAATTTAGATTTTTTGACCCTTTTCCAAAATTATGTGCGACTTTTCAGAAATTTTCCAATGAAATTTTAACATAACCATGCTTTTATAAAATACTTCGTCCTGTAATTACGAAAAAATTTATCAAAAACTTTTAAAGAAAATGCAACTTTTCTCCTTGCAGCAACTCGATTTTTGTGTATGTTTGCAACCGTGTTTTAGGCAAATCTTGTCCCCTATTTTCTTTTTAAATTCAGCAGCGGAATGTTCTAGCAGCGAAAAGATAATATGTACATGTAATGATTTTGACTTTGGTTCTCAGATTAATTCTTTTACTAGTAAAGAAAAGCAAAACTAACAAGGTTACTCCATTTTTCTTCAATGACCCCTTTTTTGCGACTTTCTGAAAATTCCTAACGGCAACACTGAACCCTAGCAAACACTTTGGTTGACGAGTTATGCTGAGGATCGTCGCTTGTGAGAATGCTATGAGTTGAGCGAATTCAGCGAACGAGATTTTCTCTGGTTGTAATAACAAATTTACCAACTCCCAAAAATTTATATTGCCAAAAAGGAACACACCCTAACCACATTCAAAAAAAAAATATATATATGTATATATATATAAATATACATATAACACGAAAATAAAAAATAAAACCCAGTAGTAAAATTCACTGGCCACAAATATACATACAGTCAAAAAAAAATCAATTAACAACCCCTTTAAATAATAAAATATAAATTAGTTTTCAAATATCAAAAATGCCAACTGAACATAGCCCCAAAATTATTTCCAAAATTCCAAGGAAAGCAACTCCCTCAAAAACAATGGAAAAGCTTCAGACTTCCACCGAAGCAAAGAACTCAGAAAGATCATCTCATAACCCGTGCGCGGAAAAATTTAATATAGAAAATTATGGTTTCATGAGATATTGTGCCAGACTCACCTCTTCTCCCATAGAGGAATTTGCAGAGTCGGCCCTTGAAATTAAAGATAAAACCATAAAAAATCGCTGGGCACGGTTACAAGCCGCATATGACTCACTTTTCCTAAAAGATGATGAAGACCTAGCAGATAATTTTTTGGCGGAAGGCAAGTATCAATTTAGTATTGATACTTATGAAATGACTAAAGCGATCAAATCAAATTGATCCGAACTATAAGTCCCCCAAGCTCTCACTGTTGAGAAGCACAGAATTCGAACACAGATGAAAATCCTCCCGCCATGTGATACAGAAATTTTCCACGGTGGCTTTGAAGAATGGCAATCAGATATGTTCAAGCCGTCTACATAAACCACCCACAATTATCATCCGCACAGAAATTATTCTACCTCCGGTATAAAACAAAAGTGCAAGCCGGTCAAACCTTCAAGCAATTCCCTCTTATCGACGAGATTTTTGACCTGGCATGGCACGCATTAAGCGAACGTTTCTAGTAGGGAGCCACAGACGTGGTCACCCAAATAGACAGCTGCTTGCAGAAGAGCCCTCGCCAAGATACGTCAAGAGGCATCTCTACGAACTGAAGAACAAAGTCCAGAGGTTCATTAAACAACCGCTGGACCCAACCGCATACAGACGGGCCCTGAACGACATTCACAGGGACCTGTAAATGCCGTTCTGGGCACACAACCACCTGACGTAGACGGGACAGAACTTTGTCTGCCTCGGGAGAGGCGCACCATAATAGCCCAACTTCGCTCTGGCTATTACAGTCAATCAATAAAGTTTAGGTACATCGTTTTCTTTGCAATAAGGGAAGCTTCTTTTTAATTATTTTATTTTTCGCAAATTTCGTATAAAACTATTGTTAATTCTACAATATAAACCCCAAAAATTAAAGATCCAAACCTTGTTCAAAATTAAAGCCGACTATGTAGCGATGAATAACTTTTTTCTAAGACTAAACTGGATAGATTTATACAAACTCAATAATATTGACGAGAAATGAAACTGGTTCTACGATGTGGTTAGTCAGGGCATAACTCAGTTTGTTCCCTTATATTGCAGGAAAAACACTGAATATCTGTGTTGGTTTTCAAAAGAATTCAGAAAATCTAACAAGCTCAGAACTAGCGTAGAACTAAGCAATGCTTTCAACTGTCCAGTTTTACACGGCGATGTCATTGGCGGTGGCAATTATCGTCCAGTGCCTTACTTTGGAACTAGTTTTTAACCGGATCCGTTTTGGTCAGTTTTTTTTTATAAGAAACCGTTTTTTAGATTAGATTTTTGGATATTTTTTTAGTTTTCTTCTTTTCTGTTACAGATTTCATTTTTGTTACATATTTTATTAAAAAAAAAATTATTGTAAGCTGCACTCAACAGTTTAAATTCAATTCGAAAATTCACAACTGCCTCCACCGCGATTTGAACTCGCGACCAACGATGCTTGAGTTGGAGGTCTTCTCGCTGAGCTACTTTCGTGTTGTACGAGTAGTGAGCATTTGCACATTTACACCGCAAGTTTCAACTGTCCCGCTCTGCATCCGTTTTGCACTAGTTCAGTGATAGTTCTGATATATGTAGTTCGGAACTACCGCTTTGTCAGACTGTCTCTAAATTTTACTGCAGGGAATTGATAAATAAAACAAAACAAAACAAAATCGCTCTCCAAAGCTACAAAAAAGAAAACACCCAAACGAACTATGCCGTATTTAGTACACTGAGATCCGAATGTAAAAAATTGAGCTCATCATGCTACGAGAGTTACCTGACCAAGGAAGAAATAGATCTGGAAAATAATCCTAATGTTTTTTGGAGCTTTGTGAAAAACAAACGACGCAACGATGCTGATATCCCGTCAACAATGATTTGGGACGAACTCACCGCGAGTTATGGCGCCAATGTAAGTAATTTATAAGATCATTTTTCAAAAGCATATACGGCGAACCTGCTGCACCTGCAGTTTACAATATGGAAAGTATATCTTACGATGTTGACATCTCAGAACTTGAAGTGCAATTTGACGACGTATACCGCCAATTGACACTTTTGAATATCAGCAAAGGCGCAGGACCAGATCGTATACCTAACATTTTTCTTAGAAACTGCGCTGTTGGTCTATTTGAACCAATCACACACATCTTCAGCAAAACGTTTGAAAAACGTCACTTTTCCTAGTTGGAATGTGTCATATATAAACCCCATACATAAATCAGGCGAAAGGGCACACGAAAATAATTCCAGGCCAATATGCATCCAATCGTCAGTTGCTAAACTGCTGGAGAATATCGTTCTACCACAAATAACCTTTCCATTTAAACACATTATAACTTCGAGGCAGCATGGATTCTTCGGCGGGAGATCTACGTCCACGAATCTCTACCTCTACATCAACTACATTCTCGATGCACTTAACTACGGCCAAGATATACATTCGTTATACACCGACTTCAGCAAGGCGATTTGCATGGTGGCTCACGAAATTCTCTTAAGTAAATTAAAAAGCTATGGTGTCATATCTATCTGGTAGGCGAATGAAAGTTCGCGCCAACGGTCATATGTCAAATGAGTATGGTATAACCGGTGTACCTCAAGGATCTAACTTGGGCCCTATCCTTTTTAGTACATTCATAAACGACATTGGCAAGAGACTCAAATCCGAGTTCTTATTATATGCGGATGATATCGTCTGTCCCTACGAAGAGTAGCACATTTTACTATTCGTGTCGAAGACATTTCATTACTCGCCTCGAAAAGTACCACGTTTGAGATTTTTGCATGGAAAAGTAGCACATTTCATTATTTGCATGGAAGAGTAGCACATTCCAGATGCTTGCGTGGAAGACTAGCACATTTCAGATCTTTGCGTCGATAAGTAGCACATTTCAAATTCTCGCGTGGAAAAGTAGCACATTTCATTATTTGCGTGGAAGAGTAGCACATTTCATATTTTTGCGTGGAAAAGCAGCACATTTCAGATTGTCGCGTGATTTTGAATTAGTCAAATAAAAAAAGGCAAAATAAAATAACGAAATTGGCTGTAAAAGGCAAAATAAAATAGCGAAAAAGGCACTAGAAATCGCAAAAAAGGCAAAAGAAGGCACTAAAAAAGAGAAAAACCGAAAAATTATCAAAAAGTACGTCCGAAGTTTTAACTAACAAAACTTAAATCTCTATAGTTGTAGTAACATTGGACCACTAGATGCATTTTGAAGTTTTCTGGCAGCATTTTCATTTGATTTTCGCGAAGAAAAGCCTTCCGCTCGACGTGAGTTGATACAAGTGGCGCCCAATTTAAATATGGAACGTTTAAAACTTTTGTATTATCAGGAATAAGGGCTTTTTCCTCGTCCTTAACATTTTTATACACACCCCGTTTCGCCGTCAAGCCTACATTAGCTGAGAAAACGGCTTTAAAACCATATGGTTGCTTAAAACGAATATATTATCCAATGAGGGAGCTAGACAAGGGCAAGAACGCAAAAACACGCCCTTTTGCAAGGTTGAGTGTAACATCAAACATATTTTGCCCCGTGAAGGGCCAACATTTTTTGGGAGAAACGTAGTCACCACCCTGCAGTAAAATTTAGAGACAGTCTGACAAAGCGCTAGTTCCGAACTACATATATAAGAACTATCTCTGAACTATTCAAAACGGATGCAGGGCGGGACAGTTGAAACTTGCGGTGTAAATGTGGAAATGCTCACTACTCGTACAATACGAAAGTAGGTCAGCGAGAATACCTCCGGACGATTTCGTCGTTATTTTGGCGTTTATTTTAGCTCAATGACGTATTGACGATTTTTTATTTTAGTTTTTCCACTAAATTACTTATGTATGTATGTATGTAAAAAAATTTTTACAGGAAATCGTAATCCAAAATACAACCATGCATTTATAGTTTTGTTCTACAACCGTGCTTTCAGTTGTATTAAATTTTTTTCTAATTGTAACCAACTCCTTAATTTGCACTGCTGACACTGAACAGTTAATAAATGCTAATGTTACACTAAGGGTCTTCACATCCACTTTGGTAGTTTTGGTAAATTGCTAGTTGACACTCGGTAATTTTATCAACTGTGAACGTCCTTTTCAGTTTTCTTTTGTTAGTATGGTAAACTATGTTTATCAACAGCGGATTCGTAGCTTTTTTCCTAAAAAAAAATAAATTGTAACAGAAAATTTAAGGAATTTTACTTATTCATATACGTTATGCGTTTCGGCAGCGGGCGGATTTAAAATTGAATAAATATCGAACAGCTGATTGCAGTTTACCAACTACCAAAAAAATTATCAAGCTTCCTTCACGATAATTCCGTAACCGGTACACCGATAATAAAATATTTTTACATAAACAAAATACATTGGAAACAATTACCGAACACCGGACTAAGCTCGCTGTGAAGACCCCTACTTTAAAACTGGATCAAAAACTTCAAACCAGTGGAGTTCAACTATTTAAAAGCAATTGTCCTTTAAATTGTAATTTTAAGTTGTCGTTAACAATTGCAAATCCACTTTTATTAACCCATATGCAATGTGGGTCCCATTTGGTTTTGTAAAGTGTGGTCATATTTATTGGGCCGTATGAACAAAACCTAAGCAAATGCTTTTTCAAACGAAATTGCTTAGTTTTTATGCATACGAATCGATATATGTAATTTCGTTTGTATTTTTTATTTTGTTAAAAAATACAATAAACAAAAATTGTACGATTTTTTTTTGCCGAAATTACGATTTTTTTAGGGTAAGGTGACGATTTTCCAGCGAAAGCTTTCGGCAACGCTGGCCGCGAGTTCAAATCGCGGTGGAGGCGGATTTAAAATGTTGCGCGCAGCTTACAATGTTATAAAATATGTAACAAAAATTTAATCTGTAAAAGAAAAGAAAAAACGAAAAAAATATCCAAAAATCGAATCTTAAAAACGTTTTCCTTTAAAAAAAAAACTGAACCAAATGGAACCGGTTAAAAACTAGTTGCAAAGTAGTGCACTGGGCGACAATTGCCACCGCCAATGACATCGCCGTGTAAAACTGGACAGTTGAAAGCATTGCTTAGGTATTGAGCTAGAACTAGTACTGTCGGCAAAAGGTCTAGTTCTACGCCAGTTCTGAGCTAGTCAGATTTTCTGCAGGGCATTAATGTTTGCTTAAGTATTTCACTACTACTTACACACTGCCATTTTCTATACAAACTAATTTTCGTTGCGCTATTTTCGAATCTGCCCACCATGCAAAATATCCCACCATGCAAAATATGAGAAATAGGCAACAATCGTCAATGGCAACAAATTGGCGACTCACCGATTTATTGCTGTGGTGACAAATCGGCAACATCACTCCGTTCATGTCAATTTTGAATAAAAAAGTTCTCAAAAATTGCGAAACTTATGAATATGCCGTCAATAGTATTGGCCAAAAGCATCTAAATTATGCCCAAGGACAAGATTGAAGAAATAGGAAGCCTCACTGCGAGAAAATTAATTATTTCCGATTGTAAGTTGCGATTTTGTATACAAAAAAATAAATGAAGTATTAAAAAGAATAAAATTATTCCAAATATCGCCTGAAGCGATAAGAAAAGGACTCATTCAGGTAATAAGAAAACGACTCGCCCAGGCGTGTTGCCTTCGGCGGACGTTTTAGAGCGACCGGTAATAGGAAATCGATTCGATGGCAATATTACCGGCAATAAATTTGTTTCCGAGGGCGACACGTTTTCTTATTGCCGGCAACACAAATTGTTTGGTGGGTGGGCATTTATTTTTTAATATTAAATAAAAAAAATTAAATGCCATAACCACTTTCTTTAAAGATAGAAAAGGCAAAAAAAGGCAAATATCTTAAAAAAGGAAAAAAGGCAACATCAAATGTTTATACAGTGCCGGCAGAAATAATAGACTCGGCGTACTTTTAAGACCTTTGGCTATATTTCTTTAGTTTATTTAATGTTTAATATTTTTTTATAAAAGGCTAGGTAGTTATACAATAAACATCATATAAATCCGCTTTTCAAACTTTATACAAAAATTATAAAAATTCGACAAATTTTCACAAAACTTTTAAACTTTTTATTCAGAAGTTTTAGAAAAATTTTTGGTATGCAGTTTTGTAGTCCATTCAACTTTAGTATAATAAAGTGCAAATTTCAAGTGGCTAGAAAATACCGTTGATTTTTGACAATTTTTTTTGTTGACGATGCTAGGCATTCTCTTCCATATAAAAATATTGTCGAGCACACTTTGTATGGAAAAAAATGCGTGACACCGTCAACAAAAAAAAACTCTTAAAAAAAAACGTATTTTGTAGCCAATTGAAACTTGCACTTTATTATACTAGAATTGAATGGTCTACAAAATTGCATACCAAGAATTTTTCTAAAAATTCTGAATAAAAAGTTTGAAATATTGGTGAAAATTTGTCGAATTTTTATAATTTTTCTTCAAAGTTTGATAAGCGGATTTATATGATGTTTGTTGTATAACTACCAAGGCTTTCATAAAAAAATAGTAAACATAAAATAAACTAAAGAAATATAGCCAAAGTTCATAAAAGTACGACGTCTATTATTTCTGCCGCAGGTGTATATGGAATTTGGGAAAGCTTAATCGTGGGCATTCTTAATCGAATATACTCTATCCCTTTAGCATAAAGAAGGAAATTTCCATAAAATCTGTTCCCTGCAAATCACAAATCCATAAATCAAATTTATTTCTGGATTGAAAGTTGCATCAAATCTTAAATAAATTGTTTTTGTGATTTGATTTGTCGACCAAATTAAAAATACAATTCAATAGTGATTTGATTCATCAACCAAATATAAAATAATTTTTATTTGTGAGTTGATTCGTAGACCGAATAAGAAATTGCGGGATTTTGGGATTCTCGAGACTATATCGTTATCTTCGAAACTACTTCGGGACATTCTGGACTACTTCCGGATTTTCGGGACTATTTCAGAACTTATAATAACAATTACAAACTTGGTAAGCACTACTTTGCGTAGAACTGCAAGTTGGAAAATACTTGAAAATCGTATTTGCGCTGCACAAAAAAGTATTATGTATTTAGTTGAAAAATCACGAATCAAATTGATTCACTCTACAAATCAAATCACAAATAAATTTGATTTCGTATTTGGTCGACGAATTTGGTTGACAAATCACAAATAAATTTTATGACACTCTGAAATGTGCTACTCTTCCACGCGAGAATCTGAAATGTGCTACTTTTCCACGTATGGTTGCCAGATTCCGAAACGTATTACATTTCTATTTTCGATAGAAAAAAAGCAATACAAACATAAAAAAGGAGTAAAATTTTTTGTGCAATTTATTGTTACAAATTACCAAAAAGTAAATATATGTATAATCACTTATTTGAGATCATTTTCATTAATTAGGTCCAAACAAATAAAGATATCTTAGAATCTTCTTCAAAGAAACAATAAATGTTAAAAATAAATAACTAAATTCCACAAAAGAATACCCGAGCGCCCTGCACCAGCCTGGCTACGACCATGCTTACACCTTATTACTATCACACTTTTACTAAGTAGTGTTAGCCACAATATTAATGGAAAAAGATTTTTTGAAAAATAAAAGGGTCCTTTATAGATTTTGCGAAACCACTATTTTATTGTTAGCTTTGTAAATATTTTACTTTAATTTTATGTTTTAAAATTCTAATCCTTTTTTGCGTTTGCCAGCTTGGGGAGATAAGTGCATGTCTTTTTCAGGTGTATTTGTTCTTAGACTTTGTATAGAAAAAAGAAAAAAAAACAGAATGGGGTTGGTCGAATAAATGGCCTCCTAGTCACCAGTTCCGAGTCTATTCGATTGCTGAGTATGAGGACATATGTTGGACAAAAGGGGGAGGATAAAGGACTCAAATGAGGGAAATTAGCCTATGGTTACAGAAGATATGTAATAAAGTAACCGACGAAGACCTGCGTGCCGCTTTTGCTTTTCTCTCAAAGTGTTTACTGCTAGTAAACCCAAATAAAGGTTCAAATTTCAAAAATTAATAAATAAAATTTAAGTAAAGTCTGTGGATAATTAATAATATACTGTTTTTTTCGCAAAATCTATTTTTAAAAAAAAACTGTGCGACAGTTATTATTTTACAAAATAAGTACAAAACTAAATAAAAAGGGAGTACATTTCCAGATTTTTTTTTTTTGGGAGTACATTACAATAAAAAGGAGTACGTTTACATCCAAAAGCAGTATGTCTGGCAACCCTATTTCCACGCAAAAATCTGAAATGTGCTACTCTTCCACGCAAATAATGGAATGTGGCGGGGGATGTTAAGAATCGTATAAATTTACATTATTTATCACTCTTTTCACTTTATTAGTAATAGTATTTAACTAATTTGTTGTTAAATTATTTGCAGTTTCACTAGCCAATTTTCATATAAAGCACTTAACACTTGTATTTTGATAAATATACGATCTTTGTAATGTTCACGTGTATTTTGTATACATTAAATGTATTTCATTTTATTTTTTAACAATATAAAACGCGTTTAATAATTTCACTACTTTTCTTCAACAAAGTAAATGGCTGTCAGAGTATCCAGATTTGGCGATTTAGCGCCAATTTGGCGATTTTTTTGGATATTTGCGCGTAAAAATTTAGGAAATTGCCATTCGCGATTTTTGACGATTTTTCCCCTTCAAATACATTTTTTTTCAATTATAAAAATATACAAAACTTAGTTTTCCACGATAATTTTACAGAAGAGGCTAATGAACTGCGTGAACTTGAGTTAACAAGCATATTAAAAGACTTTTAAGAAAGCTTTGATTTTGTCACCAGAACAACCAATTCACTATTTGAATTTGAAGGAAAGAGGAGCAGTGGAAACTGGATATTTAAATCTTTCAACTTTCCCATGGAATAACATTTTTCAGAACGGTATTCCATCCGACTCTGAATAATTTTGGAAACCGCAACAGGCAATAAAAGTAGCCTTCATTGCCGAACTCAAATGCTTTTGTTGAGCGCGTTTTTTCCGTAATGAATTCAACAAAAACTAAAATTCGAAATAGGATGAGGTTGGAAAGCCTTAATTCAATAGTTCGAATAAAATGTTATAACTATAAAGGCGAATAGTTTCTGCTGCAAAACGTTTCCCATATCAAACAGTATGCTATCAAGGCTCAATATATGACAACAACACAATAGGTGATTTTGAAGAAATTGTGGAAATAGCTGATCTCACGTTATTATAGGTTTTTATTTTATTTTCAGCGCCGAGCACTTAAAAGCGGATTGTGCGAATAATCAATTAATATGAGTTATAATAAATTTAATAATAGCGCAGTACTATTGGAAAATATACAAATATTTTTAAAAAGAATGCGTATTTTAAAAGAAAATTTTTTATACATCACTATTATTAGTGATTTGCGTTATTTATTATTACCCCGAAGGTTTTATATTCGTTTTTTTTTAACTATTTTATAACAAGATCTCATTTTTTAAATTGTAGTATGCGACGAGGCACCCTGTAATGACAATATCTGAGGCAACCCTAAAAGAAAAGACGATATAACGTTTGACAGGTGCCCACGTGCACAGTGTATACAGTGTTCCAAGTAATGACATTTCATTTTTCTCATATCCATATTTGACAATTGCTTGAGTGTGTTGGTTAAAATTTTGAAATTTGTTGTCACATTCTTTAACCTTTTTGGTAGTTTGAATTTTAAATTATTTTGAAATCGTGAACAGAGGAAAATATTAACAAAAAAGAATCATAGAAAGCGAAAAAACTAATAATGCCGCATACGTGTTTTTTATGCAAGAGTGCGAAGTGCGGTGACTCCATGTTCATCGTACCGAAGGACATATGTAAATAAGACATAGAGGCCTCCTCTCGCCCATAGAGGCTCCAACGGTGGTCGGCGAATTATCTAAGTGGTCGACACTCGTCGGTACCGTTTAGAGACAAATCGAGCAAACTCAGAAAAAAACAGGGGTTTCCACAGGGTGGTGTCCTTTCCCCACTACTGTTTAACTTTTACATTTCAAAGCTACCTCAACCACCATAGGGAGTCTCGATTGTCTCTTACGTAACAGATTGCTCGATTACGGTGTCTGGGAATGGAATTGATGACTTGTGTTCGAAAGCAAACGGGTCTCTCTCCGAGCTCTCTAGCTTCTTCACTGCAAGGAGCCTAACCCTCTCCCCTACGAAATCCTCTGCGACTTTGTTCACCACCTGGACGAAGGAGGTCAGGCTACCGCTCTGCTCTCCTCCTCGGCGCACGCAACCGCTATTGTCAACAAAGTACAGAGCTGCAACAAGGTCCTCAAGTCGCTAGCCGGCAGTATTTGGGGCAAAGAAAAAGAAACGTTGCTGGCAACATACAAGGTAATAGGCCGGCCGGTTTTAAATTACGCAGCACCAGTGTGGTCGCCGAGGACTGGTAGGACGCAGTGGATGAAGCTACAGACGACTCAAAGCACCGCACTTAGGGCAGCGACAGGATGCCTCCGCCGACCTTATAGAGGCTGCACGCTTCTTAGGGCTTCCGTTAGTGGAGCTTGACGACAACGACTGAGATATTAACCGATCTGGGCGGGGTTGTTGTAGCCGCTACAACAACAACAATGATTATGTAAAAAAACAGTGGGAGCCAGCTTGCCACATGTCTTTGCCACCAACAGCACGTATTTGTGAGAATCATTTTTAACACCACCGACCATTCTAGTACTAGCCTAAAGCGTAAGCTATTGCATCCGGAATCAGTTCCGTCAAAGCAAATACCAGAACCCAATCTACCCAATGTGGAAATAGAAACAATGTTCGTAATTAATTTTTATTTGATTAAGTAATAGGCATTTATCTTTGTTATTAAAATCAATTTTGATTACAGAAGAAATATTTGTGTTTTTTTTTTAAACATGTGTTATCTTAGGGTTGATTGAAATAAACAACTAACACAAACACATCAGTTCACGTATAAATTGTCAAATATGGATATTGTCATTACTTGGCACACTGTCTACACTGTGCCCACGTGGATCAGACTAGACTAGGCGAAGAAAGAATAAAAAGCGCAATTTTCACACTGCATATTTCTTGTGTTTTATTATATTTAACCTTCAGCAGAAAACATAATATTATGGCGACGAGAGTAAAATATGGCGTTGAATTAAAGTATGTTGGCAAACGTACACCTGATGGGCGCACAATCTTTCGGCAAACTTGAATCGTTCCAACCAACCATGGCGTGAAATAATTATAAAGAAAGAATGGACGTTGACTCCAAAAAACTTTTCATGAAATCGTTGAAAAACTCGAAAAACCCTTTCATCCAAAACCAAATGAGATTGTACAGCGGTTTGCGTTCCATAAGCGGCACCAGAATAGTGGGGAGGTAAACTGTCTGAACATTGTGGCTTCATGGAACTCGATAATATGTTGCGGTATCAAATTGTATGCGGAGTGGAAGCGCTGCAAAAACGCCTTTTTAGCGAACCAAGATTAGACTTTAAACGCGCGTACGAGATAGCAATCGCCCATGAAGCGGCTTACCGCAATGTAAGGGACGTGCGCGGCAATGGTAATGACGTTTTGGCGGTGTCAATGAAGAATAAACCCAGGAAAGTAGAAAAGTTGCGGTGTTTCCGTTGTGAGGGCAGCCGTTTTGCCAACAAGTGTCATTTTAAAGTTAAGAAATTCGAATTTTGTCAGATAAAAGGACACTCTATGAAAGCGTGTTTCAAAAAGAGAGCACATGACCGCCAGAAACCTGCAGTTCACGCATTAGCTGGAGAGGCGGAGGAAACAGGGCCAGCGGCAGAAGAAAATTATTATTTTTATGAACTCAATACAGTTCAAGCCACTTCCACAAAAAGATTCTAACGGGGATGTACCTCAGCGGTATGTTAGAATCATTTGAAGTAGACTCCGTTGCGGCGTTTACGGTTATCTCGGAGACAACGTGGAACCGCATAAACCTGGGTAATCGCGAACTCAGACCATCCAATATCATGCTGCAGACGTGGTCGAAGGAAAAACTCAATTTTTGGGATCAGCTCGGGTGAATGTGGAATACAATAAGCAAAAGTACGTATTATCCGTTTTGGTCATTGCAGGTGGCGGCAGGTGTTTGCTGGGTAGAGATTGGTTTGACGCGTTAGGGATTACGGTGCACGGAGTATTGACAGTAGATGTTCCAACGGATTTCACCATCTTAGAGAAGAAATATAACTCGGTGTTCAACGAACATTTGGGCGCGCATAATGGCCCTGCCATATCGTTAGAAATCGTACCAGGAGCTGTAAATACAGGCCGTGTCCTATTGCTTTGAAACCAGCCGTAGAAAATGAAATTGAAAAGTTAGTGGCGCAGACAGTGTTGGAGCCAACACTTTTTTCACACTGGCCAACGCCAATTGTACCGGTCATTAAAAAAGATGGTACTGTGAGGATTTGTGGGGACTATCGCAGTACTGTAAACGCCGTGGTTAAGCCTAATACATATCCATTACCACTTTTTTCTGAGGTAAAGGCGGAAATCGGTGGCGCGAAATTGTTTGCGAAATTGGACCTGCAACAGGCCTACCACCAGCTAGTCGTAGATGACTTTGCGGCAGAATGGTTCACACTTAACACGCACTTGGGATTGTTTAAAGTTCGGCGTTTACCATTTGGCATATCAGCAGCACCCGGACTTTTCCAAAAAGTCATGGGTAATCTCCTAGCGGGAGTGAAAGGTGTCAAGGCATACCTCGACGGTATTATTATTTCCTTAAAAGATGAGAATGATCATTTTCGTAATTTAGAGGCAGTACTCAAGAAGCTAGAAGGAGCCAATTTAACAGTGAATAAGGCAATATTCTCATTTGCACAACTAAAAATTGATTTCCTGGGATATAATATTAGCCATAAAGGTATTTTGTCAAATGAAGAAAAGGTAAGAGCCA
Source organism: Rhagoletis zephyria (assembly GCF_001687245.7). NCBI lineage: Eukaryota > Metazoa > Arthropoda > Insecta > Diptera > Tephritidae > Rhagoletis > Rhagoletis zephyria. The sequence goes on along the minus strand of NW_016157152.1, from coordinate 37,779 downwards.
TAAAACAAGTACCGACGCCCAAATATAAGGACATGTTGCAATCCTTTTTGGACCTCCTGAATTTTTATAACGCCTTAAGAAATCGAACCTAGCCGAAAACCTTCACCGCTTTTGGATAAGGACGCGAAATGGTCTTGGACTAAGGAGCACCAAAGAAGTTTCGAAAAACTAAAGGCGCTTACAAATTCGGATTCCCTATTAGTACATTATGACGTAACGATACCATTAGTTCTGTCGTGTGATGATTAACCATTTGGTTTAGGGGCGGTTTTAGCCCATCGTTCAGAAGGAATGGAACGACCGATCGCCTTCGATTCGGGGACTCTGGAGTACATGAGCGAAACTACGCGCAGATAGACAGAGAAGCCCTGGCCATATTTGGGGTAAAACATTTTCACCAGTATATCGCGGGCAGAGAGGTTATTATCGTTACGAACCATAAGCCATTATTGGTCATTTTCAACAGAAAGAAACAAATTCCACAAATGCTTTCACCACGAATGCTACGTTGGTGTCTGTTGTTGGCTGCATATGACTATCAGTTGGAGTACAGACCAGGGGAGAAGCATGCCAACGCTGACTGCCTTAGCCGGTTACCATTGATTTCAAACATAGACGCTGACACGTCAGGTCCTGCTGATGTGCTAATGTTGGAATTGCGGAGTAATACACCAGTAAAAGCGGAACGAAGCGCTGAAGCGACTTCAAGGGATCCAATAATGTCATGAGTTTTGCGATGGCTACTGCACGGTTGGCCACAAGAATGAGACAGATCTGAAGACTTACTTCCTTTTATTCGTAGACGGTCCGAGCTATCAACCCATAAGGGATGTTTGTTGTGGGGCAGTAGAGTGATCATACCCCCGAAATATCGAAATCAAATATTAGAACTATTGCATGGACATCATCCAGGTATATGTGCGATGAAAGCCTACGCTCGAAGTTATGTGTGGTGGCCCGAGCTAGACAAACAAATAGAAATCAAAGTTGGACAATGTGAACAATGTCAGATTATCGGTGGAAACCCTCCGGCAGCTCCGAGGCAACACATCCCTAGTACAGATCAACCCTGGGAAACGCTGCATATTGACTTTGCTGGACCCTTTCAGGGAAACACATTTCTGGTAGTGGTAGATGCAATGCCCAAATGGCTCGAAGTCAAAATCGTACGTAACATGTCGTCCATGGAAGTAAAACACAAGCTGCGGGAAAATAGCAATGCACGGCTTACAGAAACGAATCATTTCGGACAACGGCACGGCATTTAGCTCTGCCGAATTGCAAGATTTTTACTCGGAAAACGGTATTAAATTCAATACTTCGGCTCCATATCACCCATCCCAGTAATGACCAGGCAGAACGAATGGTTCAATATTTAAAAAAAAATTTCAATTTTATAACCCACGGTGATATTTCAACGCGTCTGCAAAGAGTCTTACTAAAACAGCACAGTACCCCTCATACCACAACTGGCAAAACTACGGCTGAATTATTAATGGGACGCCGAATTCAAACGTTGCTGGATCTGCTGCACCCGGATGATCACAATTTGGAGCAGCGCCCGTATGTAGCCTCTGGGTGGGTTAGACAGTTCGATGTTGGAGATCTCGTTTATTTCCGTAATTACGTTGCGGTTGTGGCTTGCAGGAAAAGTTATAGAAGTCACTGGACCAGTCTCGTATGTAGTACAATCTACTGATAAGCGAATCGGGCGACGACATGTCGACCAAATTAAACGCCGTGTGGTGGCCCCTACTGAGCCGTTGTTGCCACATGAAGAAAAGGGACACGACTCTCGAGACGCAGGCATCCCTGTAAACTGCTCACAGCCGCCCTCGACACCGTCACCGTCTCTACCAGCACAAGCTTCGAGTGAGGCAAGCAATTCCTGCTCGCCACTACCAGAGACCTCTGCAGCCCATTCCTCGATCCCCAATCTTGAATCAAAGACGTCACCACAGCAGAGCAGCAAGGCAAATACAGTTACGCGATCGGGCCGCCAGGTGAGACCACGACGTTTTGAACCATGCTAAATGGGAAGGAGTGTAGTATGCGACGAAGCACCCTGTAATACAATATCTGAAGCAACCCTAAAAGAAAACACGATATGACGTTTGACAGGCGCGCACGTGGATCAGACCACAGTGTACACAGTGTGCCAAGTAATGACATTTAATTTTTCTCATATCCATATTTGACAATTGCTTGAGTGTGTTAGTTAAAATTTTGAAATTTGTTGTCACTTTCTTTAACCTTTTTGGTAGTTTGAATTTAAATTTTTTTGAAATCGTGAACAGAAGAAAATATTAACAAAAAAGAAATATAGAAACGAAAAAGCCAAGGATGCATTGTAACGTTAATATTAGCGTTTACCAAGAAAAGCAATCGTTTCTGTTGAAACGATTCAGTTTTTTATCGTGTATGCAATTATCAACATAAATCTTTTGGTTTTTAACGAAAAGAAATTCAATCGTTAGTTCTGAAGCTGTAGCATGAATTTAGGTGCTAGGTGTTAACAGTGACAATGGTATACAACAACAACTTTTCGATGATTACTTTTTTCAATTACCTTGTTTATATGGCATCAAACGCATCGAATTAACTCGTGTCAGCGTAGCTCGCTTGAAATGCAAGTGTTTATATGCAACACAAGAAATGAGTCGGTCGAACACAATTTCCAAACAGAGTTTATCCCGATGCAACCCTGTTAGTACATGTGTCAATTCTTGAAAATAATGAACATTGAAAAATAATAATTAAAGACTCAAACAGCCTTGTTATTAGCTATAAATTTTATAAGAAAGCTTAGCATAAATGTAATTTCAAGAACTATTTAAATGCTTTACTGTATACAGAGTTGCATGAAACAACCGTGTGGACAAATTTCGTGTTTATTACACTCTTAACACGATTCAACAACTCTTAACTCGCATTCAAAATGTTATTTATGGTGGCACGGTTAAAAGTTTCAATTCGATTAGAGAATGTGTTTACATGTGTGTGTCCATATAATATGGTTTGACTTAGAACGAATTGAAGTATCATATAAACGTGGTAAATGTTAACGATTGGTGATTTATTTCGTTTCAACGTTAACGATTGAGTTTTTTTCGTTGATTTAGCTCTGAAACAAAACGAAATTATTTTGATAAGTTATTTTTACGCATCAACAAAACGAAATCGATTCATATAGTTTGTTGAGCATCTCTGGAAAAAATAATAATGCCGCATACATACGAAGTGACTCCGTGTTCATCGTACCGAACGGCGAATATGTAAAAAAAAAGTGGGAGCTAGCTTGCTACATGTCTTTGCCACCAACGGTATGTATTTGTGAGAAGACAATTTAAAAGCTCGGACCTTTCTAGTAAGAGCCTAAAGCGTAAGATATTGCATCCGGAATCAGTTCTGTCAAAGCAGATACCAGCGCACAATCTATCCAATGTGGAAATAGAAAGAATGTACGAAATTTAGTTTTATTTCATTAAGTAGTAATAGGAATTTATCTTTGAGATTAAATTCAATTTTGATTACAGAACAAAAATTTGTGTTTTTTTTAACATGTGTTATCTGAGGGTTAATTGAAATAAACAACTAACACAAACACATCAGTTCACGTAGGAATTGTCAAATATGGATATTGTCATTACTTGGCACACTGTCTACACTAAGGATCAGACTAGACTAGGCGAAGAAAGAATAAAAAGCTCACACTGCATATTTCTCGTGTTTTATTATATTTAATTTTCAGCAGAAAACATAATAAAAATAAAAGATTTGTTAAGTCGATTTCATTAATTTTATTTAAAAAAAATTGCGATTTTTGGCGATTTTTTTCAGAAATGGCGCTTTTTTTAACAATCTGGACATACTGATGGCTGTAATGGTGAATAGAAAGGTGCTACCAGATGTTCGAAAATTAAANTAAAAAAATTGCGATTTTTGGCGATTTTTTTCAGAAATGGCGCTATGGCTGTAATGGTGAATAGAAAGGTGCTACCAGATGTTCGAAAATTAAATAGGTACACTAAAAGGAAGGGATATTCAACAACCTACTTGTTTCATAATGATCACGATAAAATTAGGGAATAAATGAATGTCTGCGGCCCGTTAAAGAAAAATCAATACTTCGATAAATAATGAAAATTTTTAATAAAAAATCGCGCGATTTTATGTAAATCAATTTTTTTATAAGAATCAATACTTCGCGCAATTTTTTATTCAAAAATTTCGACTGCGGCGCCTCAAAAATAAACACAATGCTTTGATATATAATAATTCGATAAATAATGCACATTTTTNTTGTTGCTTTTTCAATTTTTCCTAATAAACAATCGTGGTACAAAGCTCAATAAAAATATTAAAAATAATGCACATTTTTGTTCAAATCAATACTTCACCTGCGACTAATTTTTTATGTAAAACAGTATTTCAATGTAAAATGAAAATTTTCAATAAAAAACCCGGGAATTTTTTTACTATTCTCATCATCTGGCAGCACCAACAACTGTGTTCATTTTAAACACTTCCATGTAATCAATGAAATTAGTATGGTGAATTGTGCAACTTTAAAAGTTAATAACTTTTTAAATAGAAGCCTCCGCGCTCTGGGGTTTTCACTTTTAGAATCGGAAAAAGCTCCTCTATACGCCCTCATTTTTATTCTTTTCAAATTTGGACCGAATTTAAGGAAAACTTTCCCAATTCCGCAGAAATACTAGAGCAGTTCAGGTTCATCGGCTCCAGAGCTGATCTTCGATCGAGACGACTACTAGACCTAACCGGAACTATATCGCCTGTGGACCGTACAACATAATAGCAAGCTTATGGTGCGTTTACATGGTATAAATCTGTTCATAAGCCGTATGAATTTTCCTATAAAAGAAGCACCAACACTATGAAGAAATGAATGAAAGCGATATATATTTAACAATTTTGACTTATATACTTGGCAAGTATTTTTTTGTAAACAACAAAAAAATTTCATTTTGTGTTAACTTCGAAACTAGAAGCTTATTTTATTTTTAATGTGTAAAGGACCTACTGCCAATAAAGCCTTGCGGTTAGCTATTTTTTGAAACGTGTAATGCTTCCATTCAAACATCTTTGTGCATAAACAGTTTTTTGTTCAGAAATTGCTTGTTCACGTTTTTTGTCTTTCATATTAAAAATGTTTGGCATAAGTTGAAATCATAGGGATGCCGTTTTCTTTTGTTTCTCAATGGATTTTATACTTGAAAAGGCACCAAAATATGTATGCAATACTTTTACATATCGTCATTTAAAGTACAAAACCGCGCATCACGAAAATGCAAAACCTTGTATGTGAGGTTGCCTAAATTTTATAGGAGGGAGTAAAACTTGTCATAATTCAAAACGGTTCTCTCTTTTAAACTTAATTATCTCTTCTTATGCTTAAGTATCGAAATTTTAGTATAAATGATTAAGGGCTTGATGATAGGAGCTTCCGGTGAGCAAATATCTTTTTTGGCACAAATGTCAGGTTTTGCAGAACTACGATACGCGCTTTTGTACTTTAAACGACGATATACAGATTGGCGCTTACACAATATGATAGTGTTTGGCCTAGCTTCTCCTCCGATAATGGGGCGTGCGCCTTGATTTTGTCAAACAAAGGCGAAGGGCAGTTTTAAGCCGACTCCGAACGGCAATTGTATTTTTATGAGAAGCTGTTTTCATGACANGTTTTGCAGAACTACGATACGCGCTTTTGTACTTTAAACGACGATATACAGATTGGCGCTTACACAATATGATAGTGTTTGGCCTAGCTTCTCCTCCGATAATGGGGCGTGCGCCTTGATTTTGTCAAACAAAGGCGAAGGGCAGTTTTAAGCCGACTCCGAACGGCAATTGTATTTTTATGAGAAGCTGTTTTCATGACAGAATACACTCGGAGGTTTACTATTACCAATAGAGGGGCGACCGCGAACGTCGGAGTGTATATACAGTATCGGTCATATCTATAGCACGCCATTTCAAAGTGATATTGTGTGCCACTTATGTTCATTTATTTATTTTTAAGAATTTTCAATTAAAATACAGTTCATTCTCAGACAAACCCCATATAAACCCAAGTGTAACAATTTGTAGAAAACTACAAAAAAGCGCAACAAATTTTCACCTAAATTTCAAACTTTTTTCTCGGAAGTGTAAGAATTTTTCTGAGTACACAGTTTTTTAGCCCCTTCAATTTTAGTCTGATAATGTGCAAGTTTCAAGTGGCCGTTGATTTTTTAGAATTTTTTTCGCCAAAGGTGTTGCGGATTTCTTCCATACACAAATAAATTGAGTTTATTCATTATATAGAAGCCAATGCGACAAAAAAAATTCTAAAAAATAAACGGTAATTCGTAGCCACTTCAAAGAAAAAAGTTTGAAATTTATGTGAAAATTTGTTGCACTTTTTTGTAGCGTTCTACAATTTATTAAGTTTGGGTTTGTATCGGGTTTGCCTAAGAATGAACTATATTTTAATTGAAAATTCTTAAAAATTAATAAATAAACATAAGTGGCACACAATATCACTTTGAAATGGCGTGCTATAGATATGACCGATACTGTATGTAATATAAAATATAATGAGAGGTACTATAAGAAAATGTACCCAAACTTCAGGAGCAAATGGAAAAAAGATTTAGAAAAAATAGCAATGCGGTTTGAAGGAAACATAAGACCATAAAATGTTTGTTTGTTTCGTTAATTCTCCTAACCTTTTAAGATATGACACTGCATTCTTTGCATTAGTTTGCAAATATACACTTATTGTTCTACAATGGCAANAAAATATAATGAGAGGTACTATAAGAAAATGTACCCAAACTTCAGGAGCAAATGGAAAAAGATTTAGAAAAAATAGCAATGCGGTTTGAAGGAAACATAAGACCATAAAATGTTTGTTTGTTTCGTTAATTCTCCTAACCTTTTAAGATATGACACTGCATTCTTTGCATTAGTTTGCAAATATACACTTATTGTTCTACAATGGCAAACATTATCGTGGGATGTTTTTCTTTAATTTCGAATTGAAAATACATTACGATCATATTGTACCGAAATAAGTGTGGTATCCCTGCATTTTGTAAAAGCCAGAAAGAAGCATTAACTGTATGGAAAAATGAAAGGAAGAAGTATACATGCCTTCCATGGTGGAATAATAACAAGGTGTTGTCAGTAGCGACGTGTTTGTTGTAATTTTGACAAGATCGGCATGCTTATTTTAATTTCTATACTACAATTCGTTGAGAAATAGTATCTAAAATGTTCCATTTTAGTAATTTGTTTTTTCGCGATTTTTAAAGAACTTGGTGTTTCAGAACGATATTAATATTTAAAATTTATGGGTTTGTATAATTTTTGTCCTCAAAGTGTAAAAAAAATAAAAGATATCGTGGTTATCAATGGAAAAAACGTACACAAAAATCGTATGGAAAGGCGATTTTTTATATTAAATAACTTTTGCTGTATTGTCAAAATATTGAGCCAAATGGACTGCTGATACGCTTGAATAGAGTGACTGCATGGTTAAATTACGAACTCGCTTATATTATCGATATTTATGTGTTTTAACCTATTTAAAAAAATCATTTATAGTCTTATGGGAAATTGCCTTATTTTACCGCCTTTACTTTTTTAAAGTTACAGTATATGTCCAAGCTGTGTGGAGCTGCCGATACAAACATATATTTAGCCTTATAAGCCTGTAATTATACATTTTTCTACATTTAATTTGAAATAGTATGCACCAACGGATTAAAAGTAGTATATGTGACCTGGTCTACGAAAAGGGAGCTTACGTGCGAAAACTAGTTTTCTGTGAAAAAGCTGTTAAAAGTAAGCAACTCGTTTCGTCAGTTTCTCATTATCTCGTTAATTGTTCTCCGCGCCGGACGTCCAGTAAGTGTTNCTAAGCCCCCTTTCCGTAGACCAGGTCACATATAATTAATACCTTTTCTACTGCTTTAAAATGCGTGACCGGAATAGACCTGCCGAAAATGTGAGGTTAAGTAACTGACAACACCTTGTTATTATTCCACCATGCATGCCTTCTATAATTTTGACTTATATGTATATTTGGCAAGTCTTTGTGTAAACAACAAAAAATACACATTTTCATTTCTTTGCCAGCTTGAAAAATATAGGCTTATTTTTACTTAAATGTGATATAAAGCTCATTAAAATGTTCTGTAATGTCTTGTTTTTAAGTTTGTTATCATAGTGCTTTGTATTTTTATTGTCCACTATGCGTGAGTTGCTTCTATATAAAAAGTTCTAGTACAAAGAATTGTTTTGTTTTGAATTTGTTTGTTTATTGTTTTTAATTTTTAAAANTAGCCTTATAAGCCTGTAATTATACATTTTTCTACATTTAATTTGAAATAGTATGCACCAACGGATTAAAAGTAGTATATGTGACCTGGTCTACGAAAAGGGAGCTTACGTGCGAAAACTAGTTTTCTGTGAAAAAGCTGTTAAAAGTAAGCAACTCGTTTCGTCAGTTTCTCATTATCTCGTTAATTGTTCTCCGCGCCGGACGTCCAGTAAGTGTTGTTGTTGGTCCAGTAAGTGTTGTTGTTGGTCGGAATATTATTATAGTTCNATGTAGTCCCTCTATTTTAGCGTATCAACAATTCATATGGCTTCATACCATGTAAATGCACCATTATAACGAGCAAAATTATTATTATACCTTTCATGAGCATGAAATGGTATTATAACTTTGGTCCGATGTTTGTAAGTACCAGAA
>NW_016157152.1:28312-28987 GCF_001687245.7 Rhagoletis zephyria | reverse complement strand
ATATAAATGGAGGAGTTATAACGCAAAATTTTATATCTGAACAATCAGTTGTATGGGAGCTATAGGTTATAGTGACCCGATCTTTGTAATTTTCACTGTAAGTATTCAAAATTTCAAAATTCAAATTTCATGTTCGTAGCTGCATAAATGGAGAAGTTACAATGAAAAATCTCATATCTGAACAATCAGTTGTATAGGAGCTATATGTTATAGTGGTCCGATTCTTCCGGTTCCGACAAATGATTAATACATTATAAAAATACACCCACCTACCAAATTTGATCCGGATATCTCGAAAACTGAGAGACTAGATTGCATACAAACAGACAGACAGACGGACAGACGGACATGGCTAAATCAACTCAGCTCGACGTTCTGATCATATAAGTATACATTTTCATGGGTCTATCTCTTTTTGTTATAATGTATTAATCATTTGTCGGAACCGGAAGAATCGGACCACTATAACATATAGCTCCTATACAACTGATTGTTCAGATATGAGATTTTTCATTGTAACTTCTCCATTTATGCAGCTACGAACATGAAATTTGAATTTTGAAATTTTGAATACTTACAGTGAAAATTACAAAGATCGGGTCACTATAACCTATAGCTCCCATACAACTGATTGTTCAGATATAAAATTTTGCGTTATAACTCCTCCATTTATAT
>NW_016157152.1:9348-28014 GCF_001687245.7 Rhagoletis zephyria | reverse complement strand
AGCAGTAATCTGTCAAAGTAAAATTTGCAGATGTTCATGAAAGGTATGAAGCCTTCGGCATAGCCGAAGACAGCGCTGCTCTTACTTGTTTTTTGAGTAATCATATTTCAAGTAACTCGTCTAATCATCGTTTTGAGTAATCAAAATCTTGATTACTCGAGTAATTGATTAACCGAATAACTGATTAACCAACTTGCTCGAGTAATCGAATAATCGCACAGCCCTATTAAAAATGTTTATATTAGAAGTAAGAGAGAAAAACTATGGACTAGTTTCATTATATGAAAAATGTGTACTTTGAATCTTTGACTATTTTCTCCTTTCGAGTTTTTAACTCACAAAACTTGAATCTGTATAGTTGCAGTAACATTGAACCACAAGATGCACTTTAAAGTTTCCTTGTCGGCATTTTCATTCGATTTTCGCGAAGAAAATCCTTGAATGTACTAAACGTGCGCTCGACGTGAGTTGATACAAGTGGCGCCCAATTTAAATGTGGAACATTTGAAACTTTCGTATTATTAGGAAAAAGCGCTTTTTCCTCGCTGTAATCACTTTTTTAAAGGTAGAAAAGGCAATATAAAATGAGTAGATATATATGGAATCAGGGAAAGCTAAATCGTGGACATTCTTAATCGAATATACTCTATCTCTTTAGCACACAAAATGCAATTTCCATAAAATCCGTTCCCTGCTAATTACATTTATCATTTTCGTGGCATATTTATCCATCGAATGCCATAGGTCCACAAAAAACCTACTTCCGAAAAATTCAAAAACTGCATTCACTGCATGCATATTTAGATCGACGAGCCCGGATACGCCCTCCGTTTTTTCGGATTGGCTCTCATTTACGAATAATTGCGAATTTTTTAGAATTTTCAGTTTCTAAAATTTTGATGCTTTCTTAATTTAAATTAAATAAATAACTTAAAAACTTAAAACAGTGGCATAGTCCTTCTAAACATCGTCCGAGGGCACTGAAATTTGAGATCATATAACGGTTGAAACACAATACCGGCGAACAGCGAACTGCGGCGAATATTCTTCAGAAAAAAAAAAAATAAAAACCCCTTCGATTGATACCCATATTTTAATAATTCATTTAACTTATAAAATAATTTGAATTTAACTTTTTAAATAGGTGGCAACCCAACACCTCAAAAATATTCTTAGCGTTCAAACTAAATCTTTTCAAAAAAGTAAAACCTTATTGCACATCTTCAGTCCAATGCTTTTAATTTTACGCCTTATTTTGGAAAATCGGACGAACGGTGCGGATTTGATGGCCTTGATTATTAAATAATTTGAATTAAATTTGTTAAAAACTTTGTTCGAAAAACTAAAACCAGTTTGCACATCTACAGACCAAGCGCTTTAATTTGACATCGTGCATGAGCATCGTGCTTATCTTAATATATAAAATCCCGTGTCACTGTGTTCGTTTACGCTAATCTCCGAAACCGCTTAGCCGATTTCAACGAAATTTTGTGGGTGTGTATTGTTGGTTCCAACTTAAAAGATAGGGTAGTTTTGAGAAAAAATACTTTTTTTTATCGACATTTTTTTATGCTTCTCGCAACATTCTTAAAAATCCCGTGTCGATATGTTCGTTTACACTAACTACAAACTGTCCATATCCGAAGCGAGAGTTTTGCAATGTTATTCGCGGCTATGCTTCATATCGTCGTTTAAAAAATATACATATATCCTTTTTTTGAAGTCAGTAAAAATTGAATAGGCTAAAAAATTGCATACTCAGTTTTTTTCTAAAAAGTGTAATATTTTGATGAAAATTTGCACAATTTTATTTAATTTTGCACAAGGTTTGGACCTCGGGTTTTTAGGGTCTTGGTCGTAGAATACACCGTGTTATGTACATAGAAAAAATATTTTTGGATATTCATTCAAAAAAGTTTCATGTATTTCAATTCAATTTATTTTCAGTTTGAATATTGTTGTAACGACACAAATATCAGAACAGGTATTCACTCAAATTTAAAAAAAAAAAAATTAACACCCGTATGCTGTAATCCGAAAGTTCGTTGTTACGAATTCGTAGCTCCGTTCCGAAAATTCGAAAATTGGTATGCTGTAATCCGATCGTAACTATCAACGGCGTTGCCAACTAAAATTGTGAAATTCGAAGTTCTTAATCAGCTGATTTGACAGAAACAAATCAAAATAAATATAATCGCAAGTGAATAGTGAAATTAAAAAAAATTAGTTTAATCATTATTTGCAAATACTTTTCCTTAATTAAGTAGAATACAAAGGATTCAGTGGTCGGTGCACTTTCGTCACAGGAGGAAGAACAGCTAACGGTTGCATTAATATACAAAGGAGATTGCTAGGAGATTGTTCTGATCCATTTAGCTTAAATGATAAAATGTAAGCTCCCTTCTTTAAGGGCCTCCATTTCATTAGATATTGTGCCGCTTTAATTCTTGAAACGCTTTCCCAAAATTCCACCACATCCTCTTTAGCTCCTTTTACAAAGCCTCGACCAATGTCCGGCCTTTCGCTCATGCATTCCACCAGTTTTTCGCATTGCGAGCGATTTGTTGTGATCTTCGATCAGTTAATTTTGTAAAAATTTATAAATTTTTTCTATTCACACTTCAACTTATATACATATTTTTGCGTTTACACACTTTATTTTATTGATATTTTAAAACAGTTTGTTTCGCTCCGACACGAGTTGCTATTCGTACAAAATTTCCGACAAATACATAAAAATGACAGCTACGTCGGATTCAGGCATACCAACATTACGAATTTCGAAGATGGCCTACGAATTTCGAAATTAGGATACGACAACGCGGATTTCAGCATACCAATTTTACGATTCATAGCAAAATCGAATCTACGACGGATTACAGCATAGGGGTGTAAGTCAAAATCATTCATTCGTTTTGTATATGGGTTATTCCAGCGAAAAGTCTACCGCGTAAAAAAATTAAGTCTTTGGCTGCTTTTTATAATATACATATACTGGTTCTGTGAGCAGAAACATTTTTGCCAAAAATGGTCTCGTTAGGTGGAGACAGGGTCGAGATATTTTGAAAAATCGTATTTATGCTCTGATTTGTTCCAAATTTGGCATGTTTAGTTGAAACCTAGTAGGACATAGATTTGTAAAAAATGGCACCGCTGGGGGTGCTGATGTCAAAATAATAAGTACGTTCGACATAAAATGCATGTTTCTTCCGGTTAAAAATTCCTTCAAGAACAATTTTAACAAAACTTTTTTTAATGGAAATTTCAGTAACGTAACGCCAGGTAACGTCACGTCAGATAATTCAGCCGATTAAGCATAAAGCGGAAAAGATTTTAGCATTTCAAAACTTGGAAAATTAACCTTAAACATTTCCAATATTACTACATAAGCTGTTATACAAATAGTCTTGCCGAATTCACAGAGTTTTGCAATTTTTTACTCGAAGTCAGTATCCATTTCTGTATTTTGTAACGTCACGCCAGCGCGCAAGTTTACTAATACCTTTGAATCGCTACTACTAACAGTTGTAATTTTTTTACTGAATAAGGGGCCATTTAATTCCTATGCAACTCTAGAAAAACCTTTTGAAAATTTTGACTTTTTCAATTCTTTTTTTTTAAGATTTTGTCATACGAGCGTCACGTAACGCCAGTTTCGAAATACCAAAGAATGTAAATCTATAAGAGGAGACAACACGTTATAATTGTAGCAAGTGTGAACATCAGGAGCGTGCCTTCTCTTTTCATCCAATCACAAAACGCATTTGGGCAAAAGAGAAAGCACGCTCCTGATGTTCCCACTCGTTACACTTATAACGTGTTGTCTCATCCTACATGTCAAGTATGACATACCGTCGCATCGTGGATAGGCGGGTATGCATACCAAATTCTAGGTCTGCAGACATGTATGAAGAAATTTGAAATTTTTCAATTTTTCTGCTCGTTGTTGCGACAGGTATGAACCACCACCAGAAAGAACTTCGTACTTCTATAGAAAAGTATAAGCTCAGCAAACATTTGGAGTCAGAAATAAGGTCCACTTGCAGAACAGCAAGTTTACCGGTTAAATTGATAAATTAGCTTGCACAATCAATGGTTAGGAGTAAAATCGTTAAATATTTAGCCCAGCAATTTTCGAGGGTTAAGTTGCTAACTCTACATATGTCAATTCTGTCAGTTACAAGAATAAAAAAAATTTAGATTTAAAAAATATTTTCAACTCTGAGGTTTCGGCCAGTCTTGCGTGAAAAATATATGCCATTAAAATGTACCAAACGTATGCAGTGAAGAAGTGTCGCTAGCCAATTTGCACAGCATTTGACTTAATATTTGCCACATTCTTTAGCTTTTCTGTTTGTATTTGAAATTGTATATTCAATTTCAAATAATAAATGTAAACAATCAAAACAAACATCGAAAAAGAGAGAGTGGTACCAACTTAATTTAGAAATCCCTCTGTTTACTTAACACAGGGCCAGCTTTCAATGCTGTAAGACATTGTCAGGTTTAGGAATATAAAAAGTTAACTCTGAGCTACTGAACTCTGTATTTATATATTTAACTCTGGATGTTCAGCAAGTGGGCCTAAGTCAATTAATTTAATTTTTTTAAACTGATTCGCAATATATCTTTACGGAAGACTATTTCGTGTAAAACACTAACAGAGAAGCCCATTGGCTACATCTTCTTGGCATACTTCGGCTCAGGGCTGGCATTGAGTCAAACGCTGGACCAGAAACCTATACCTGCTGCGTGTGCCAGAGACGGCTACACCACAACTCCACCTCCGTTAGATGCAATGCATGCAATGGGTGGAGCCACCTCAGAATTTGCTCAGGCCTTGCAACTCACAGGCACTGGACCACCGCATACATGGCCCCTTGCTACGAAGTGAAAAATTTTGTTTGAGTTTCTAAACACACTCTTACAGATTTTGAGTTTATGCCGCCAAAGCAAAAACAAAATACATGTAAATTTTTGTTTTTGTACTCCTGCTATCACCTTATATTAATTCGCCTTGAAATTAACTTTCAACAAGAGCAATCAATAAAGAAAATAAGATTTTAAATAAACTATATTATAACCATATATTGGCGATCCTGCCAGGAGTCACAGATAAAGCTAGCAGCACCAACAAAAGCAACCGGAGTTTCGCAACAATCAGGAGAATTTTCGTACTACGTACATTTATATGCTACTTCTTTACCGAACAGCCGACTGCATCCAAAGCAAGCGTTTCGCCGCTATAACCCACATCAACGCCTTATGCTGTAGCAACCGGTCGTATCTTTGGCGATTACATCTTTCAACCAAACATAATCTACGCAATCTGTTAACGCTGCAACGCAAACCCCTATAGGTATTTATCCAGAGGGACCAACACCAATGCTAACACCTTCTCAACAGCAGCAGCAGCCACCACCGCAATAGCAACCATATATCGATGGCTGAGTGGAAGATCGACCTATCTCGGCAGCCAGTTCGGAAACGCTCTATCTCAAAAAACTTTTCAAGAACGCCCTATTTCAGAATTTAATTGAAAAACACCCTATCTCAAAATTCGGTTCAAAAACGCCCTATCTCACTTCAAAATGTATTGAAAATATGCTGATATAGGGCGTTTTTGAATCGGCAGCTGAGATAGGGCGTTTTTGAAACGAATTCTGAAATAGGGCGTTCTTGAAAAGTTTTTTGAGATAGAGCGTTTTCGAACTGGCTGCCGATATAGGTCGATCTTCCACTCAGCCATCGATATGCAAACATATAGCAACAAACGCAACTACGGGTTTCAGTCGATTTTTGCTTCCGGATATCATTGATTGATGCAATATAGATATGACATCTAGTTGTCAGTCACTTTGTCGTCAAGAAGTATTGTGTTCAACAATCAATTCCATGAACCGAATAATTACATAATTTTCATGGCCGAAGTACACTCGGAGGTTTGCTATTGCCTGACGAGGGCCGACCGCTGTTAAGAAAAAACCTTTTTTCTATATTTTTTGCGATGTTGCTTTGACCAGGGCTTCAACCCAGGTGCTGATGAGTGAAAGCGCGCACTGCTTCCCACCACACCACAGCGGTAGATACCAGAAAGTAAAATCAGGCCTACAACTATTACAACAACAACTGACGCAGCAACAGTGGCAGAAGTCATTTTCAGTTTTGCTGTCACATGTAACGAAAGAATTAAATGAGTAGTTATTAATTTTTTTTCCAAAAAAAAGTCCTTTTAGGAATATTTTATAAGTTACTCTTCGAATTTGTTTATTTGTTTTAAAAATCAAAATTATTAACAAAAATTACAAAATTAATTTAAAATTTATTAACAAATTAATTTATAATTAATTAGAGATTTAACAATCTACCATTTTCAATATAATTAAATCTTAAAACCAAAATTTTTAAAAGAAATTTAGAATTATTAACGTTAACTGATATAAATCATTTTATATTAATCTAATAAATATTATTAACATTTATTTAAACTTTTAAACATTTTTTTGTTTATAAATACATACATAAATATTATTTGTGTTAACTAAAATTATTATTACTTATATTTATTTTGTACACTTCTTCTCCAGTTTATTTCAAAATGCAAAGATCACCAATACGTACACGCAACTTCACAACAACAACAGAAAATCAACATGAAAGCCCAATACACACTTCAGACTTAAACATTTCACAAAGTATACAACCTATTAATTTTACAAATGAAAATAACTTGAGTGCTAATTTATCAAAATCTTTTAATTGCCTCATTTTTGGGAAGATTGTCCTGGTGCGTGGTTCCTCCTTGTGGAAGGACAATTCGAAATTAACAATATACATGATGATAATAATAAATTTCAAAACGTTTTAATTGTTCTTCAAAGAGAGGCAATTTCTCATGGTGGAATAATAACAACCTCACTTTTTCGGCAGGTCTATTCCGGTCACGCATTTTAAAGTAGTAGAAAAGGTATTAACTATTTACTACTTTTAATCCGTTGGTGCATACTATTCAAATTAAATGTAGAAAAATGTATAACTACAGGCTTATAAGCCTGAATATATGTTTGTATCGGCAGCTCCACACAGATTGGACATATATTGGCACTTTAAAAAAGTAAAGGCGGTAAAATAAGGCAATTTCCTATAAGACAGTAAATGATTTTTTAAATAGATTAAAACACATAAATATTGATAATATAAGCGAATTCCTAATTTAACCATGCAGTCACTCTATTCTAGCGTATCAGTAGTCCATTTGGCTCAATATTATGACAATGCAGCAAAAGTTATTTAATATAAAAAATCGCCTTTCCATACGATTTTTGTGTNCAATTAAGAAAGTATTATGTGAAAGATTTTCTCTTAGCGAAGAGAAGAGGTTAGAACAGTTATTTGCGAATACCGAACTAGGTGATCGGTCACCATCAGCACTTTTTAGACATATGAAATCTTTAGCAGGTTCCAAATCAATTGTTAGTAAAGAACTTTTATTTAAATTATGGGGTAGGAAGATACCGCAACAAATACAGATTCATATAACTTCTTGTAGTAATCAAAATACTGAAGAAATTATTTCTCTCGCAGATAAATTATTTGATTTGATAAATAAGCCCCAATCGACTAAATGTCGCTAGTGTAGAAAATAATAATAATATTCTTGAACAATGCATTAGAAATTTAACTGAGTTAACTACAGCCATTTACCAAAATCTTAACAAAATTACAGAAGATATTAATGAATTACAAATTAGATCAAGATCTAGAGATAGAAGTCGTTCTAAATCAATAAAGTTTTCTAGATCTAGAAATAATGTTAACCAAAATATTTGTTGGTATAATAGAAAATTTAAAAATGCTTTTAAATGCATTCAACCTTGTAATCTTAACACAAATAAAAACGAAGAAAGTTCTAATGTTTTAAACTAGATCGTTCCATTATGACGATGGCTAATAATGGGAATAAAGTTAAACCATCTCTCCAATAAATTAAATTTTTTAATTGATACTGGTGCAATCGTTTCGGTCATTCCTTCTTCAAAATTTAAATCACATAAAAGAAATTCAGATCTTAATTTGACTGCCGCTAACGGTTCTTCTATTAACACTTACGGTACAAAACTTTTAAAAAATGATCTAGGTTTGGACGTGATTTTCAATTCCCTTTCATATTAGCGGATATTTTAACACCAATCATAGGCGCTAATTTTTTAAAGAAATTTGGTATATTAGTTGATATTAAAAATAGAGAAATTACTGATTCAACAACAAAATTAAAAGTTTTTGGATAATCTGGTTTTTGCGATATATTTTGAATAACGATGCCAATTTCTGAAAATAAATTTTCCAAACTTTTAAATGATTTTCCTTCAATTAGTTGTGAACCAGATTACACTAAACCAGTGCAAAACCAAACGGTTCATAGAATCGAAACAAAAGGAGTGCTGCCTTTCTCTAAACCTCGTCGTCTAGATCCAATTAAATTTAAAATAGCAAAAAAAGAATTTGAATTTTTAGTTAAAACAGGTATATGTAGACGTTCACACTCTCACATTGCATCTCCTTTACATTTAGTTCCTAAAAAAGAACCAAATGATTGGAGACCTTGTGGAGATTACAGAATACTTAATTGCATACTATTCCAGATCGTTATCCGTTACCTCACATTCATGATTTGCCTATTGATTTAAAGAACAAACAAATATTTTCAAAAATTGATCTTGTTTGTGCATATCAGCAAATACTGATGGCTGAAGAAGATATACATAAAACAGCAATTACTACACCGATTGGAATGTTTGAGTTCGTACGGATGCCTTTTGGACTACGAAATAGTGCACAAATACTTACACGTTTTATTAACGAAGTATTTTCAGGTTTAGAATTTGTGTTTGTCTATATTGACGATATTCTTGTTGCAAGTGATACTGAAGATCAACATAATGAGCATCTAAAATCTGTATTTAATAGACTTGAAAAATATAGTTTGAATATTAAACCTAGTAAATGCATTTTTGGAGCAAGTAAATTGGATTTTCTAAGTTATGAAATTTCAAGTGAAGGAATCAGACATACTGTCGAACGAGTTGAAGCAATAGTAAATTTTGAAAAACCACTTTGTAGGCTTGGTTAATTATTACCTTAGATATGTTAAAATGTTAGCAGCAGAACTTAGTCCTCTGCACGAAATGTTAAGATTAGCAACTAAAAATAAACTTAAACAATACAACTATGGCTTTTGAAAATGTGAAGAAACTTTTTACACAGAAGACTTTACTCACTCATTTTGATAAAAATGGTAAATTATCACTTGCTGCCGATGCATCGAATGTAGAAGGCCGTGCGGTTTTGCAACAAATCAGTAATAACACTTTTGAACCACTTGCATATTTTTCAAGAAAATTATCCCCTTCAGAAATTAATTACTCCACATTTGATATAGAACTTTTAGCAATATACAATTCAATTAAACATTTTCTAGAAGGTAGAACATTCAGTGTTTACACTGATTATAAACCTATACATATTCTAAATTCTAAATCAGACAGATCACCTCGACAAATTCGACACTTACCCCTCTATTCTAACAGAGTCACAAAACTTAGCTCATCACTGTTGTGATTTCAAGTGCGCCGAGAAATGTGTCACAAAAAATTCGATTTTGAGTGCTAGAAAAATACACAAAAATTAAAAAAATTGAATTGAAGCGGCATATTTTTTGAGCGGCAAGCTTTGAGGCGCAGTAGAAATCACAGCAGTGATGAGCTAAAGTTTGTGACTTTGTTAGAATACGGCTGTTAGAGTACATCGCACAATTTACAGACGACATTCAATATATTTCTGGAAAAGAAAACATAGTTGCCCTTTCACGTATTCCAGGCACGATTTTAGCCCAAGACATAAATTTTCAAACATTATTCGAGGAACCATAAAAAGATCAAACACTTTATGACATAATATCTGATCAAAATTCGAACAGTAATTAAAAAAAAATTAATATATTAATATAATAAATATTATATTAAATACATAATTGGACTTCTACTTGTATAAGTTGTCAAAAATCAAAAATTTCTAAACATACTAAGACGCCCGTGCACAAAATTAGCATTCCATCTGGACGATTTGAACATATTCATATGGATCTTGTTGGTCCATTACCTTTGTCAAAAGAAAATTGTTACATTTTATCTATCATTGATAGACATACACGTTGGCCAGAAGTATATCCACTTAGGGATATTTCAGCAAATTCTATAGCAACAACATTTGTTCAAAATTACGTCCCTCGTTTTGGCATTCCACTTTACAGCGTGGCGACGAATAACTGTTACCTCGGTTCTTTTGAGAAATAAAAGGGTCCTTTATAGATTTTGCGAAAAAAGTAGTTTGTTGTTAATTTTCCACAGATTTTACTTTAGTTGTATTAATTAGTTATTAAATTTTAATCCTTATTTACATTTGCCAGCAGTTTAAACTTTGAGAGAAAAGTTCATTTGGCACGCAAGTATTTTTCAGGTGTATTTTTTCTTAGGCTTTGTATAAAAAAAATACAAAAATGAAAAAAACTGTATAAGGTTGGTCGAATGAATGGCCGTCCTAGTCACCAGTTTCCGGTCTATTCGATTTATGAGTATGAGGCCTTTTGTTGGACAAAAGGGGGAGTATAAGAGACCCAAAATGGAGAAAGTGTGCCTATGGTTACAGAAGATATGGAATAAATTAACTGACGAAGACCTGCGTGCCAAATGAACTTTTCTCTCAAAGATTACACTGCTGGCAAATGTAAATAAGGATTAAAATTTAAAAACTAATTAATACAACTAAAGTAAAATCTGTGGAAAATTAACAACAAAATACTTTTTTCACAAAATCTGTAAAGGTGCCTTTTATTTCTCAAAAAAACCTGGGTAACAGTTATTCGTCGCCACGCTGTATATAACAGTAGATCAAGGATCACAATATACATGAAAATTGTTTACAGAATTAACTAAATTGTTAGGACCACAAAAAAATTCATATGTCTCCATATCATCCCCAATCAAAAGGGATAATTGAAAGATTTCATAGGACATTAAAGACTGTTATTACTGCATCGGAGGATTCTACCCACTGGTCTGAAATTCTTCCTTGGATATTATTAGGAATACGTACGTCTAAAAGATTAAAAATGCTCTTTTGCAGAATTAGTTTATGGACAAACATTAAGATTACCGGGTGAATTAGTTGTTACGAACAGTTATAATAATGGAGTTGATAATACAAATGAAACTTTCTAAGCTAAGAAAATATTTTTCAAATGTTAGATCAAAGGTTGTACATTACAATAAAGAATACTCTTTTGTTCCTAAAAATTTGGATACTTGTGAGTACGTTTTTGTTAAAGCTATTCACAAGTCAAATTTGCAATCACCTTATGAAGGACCATTTAAAATGATTTCGAAAAATTACATAGTATTCAAAATTCGACATGGACATATGATGAAAACGGTTTCAATAGATTTACACAAACCTGCAAATATAATTTCTGGTACAACACTAAACTCTAATTCACTATCATCAATTCCAAACACAAAAAAGAAAATAACATTTAACATTAATTAATTAATCGTTTTACTGGAGGGAGAGTAAAGGTAGGGTAATTAAACTGTATGCTTTTACACTTGCTTAAATTCTTGAAGTTAAATTTATTGTTCTATGAATTTGTTTGTTATTAAAAAGGAATATTTTTGATTATTAATAAATTAACTTTCAACAAGAGCAATCAATAAAGAAAATAAAGCCTATAGACGTGGACGAGACAGAACTTCGTCTGCCTCGGGAGACTCGGACCACAATAGCCCAACTGCGCTCTGGTTACTGCAAAAGGCTGAACTCATACCTGAGCAGGCTAAGCGAAGATATCCCAAATGAATGCCCGGCATGCGGAGAGTCGCATCATGACTCACAGCATCTCTTCGCATGCCCTCTAAACCCCACCACGCTAACGCCCCTGTCCCTATGTCCCGTCGAAGCTACACGCTTCCTAGGGCTGCCGTTAGTGGAGCTTGACGACTGAGGGACAAGAACAACACCATTACAATATAAACACCACAGACACAACCGCACCAGCATCCACACGCCGCCGCCAACAACTCCTAGTTCCTCCGATAATCTACACGGTGCGCCAGTCCAGAATATTCCGTAACGTGGCATCAGTCAAGTGCAACACTTGCCATGGCTGGTGTCACTTTAGGGCATGTTCAAGACTGCGTACTACGCGAGATTGGAAGAGGGACTATGAGGGCGTATGCTGTGCTGCTCTGTCGCAAGTATCAACTGCGACGCCGCCCACTACCACCACAGGGCAGCAGCCTTTACAGCAGCACATACAGCTTGCGACCGGACGGCAACACACCTCGTTAACACCTCACATTCCAATAAGTCTCTCAGGCACACGAAGATTTTAAAATTTAACTGTAACGGTCTTCAGAGCAAGATCGAGGAGATAACAGTCTTCATGGTTCGGCACGGAATAACGAGATAATGGTGGTGGCCTAGCGTTCATCACGCACTACACGTCTACACGTCTTATCGAAGCAGACACCGACCGCAGAGATACCAACCTAGAATGTCAGTGTTGCTATCCGGTCAGGCGATGTCGAGCTCGAAATATTTAGCGTTTAGCGCTGGTCTGATGAACAGCATATCATATACATAAATATTATTTGTGTTAATTAAAATTATTATTACTTATATTTATTTTGTACACTTCTTCTCCAGTTTATTTCAAAATGCAAAGATCACCAATACGTACACGCAACTTCACAACAACAACAGAAAATCAACATGAACACACTTCAGACTTAAACATTTCACAAAGTATACAACCTATTAATTTTACAAATGAAAATAACTTGAGTGCTAATTTATCAAAATCTTTTAATTGCCTCATTTTTGGGAAGATTGTCCTGGTGCGTGGTTCCTCCTTGTGAACGTTTATCTATTTTATATTTTATTAATTTTACTGTTTAGCGATGAAGAACACGTTTATAGATTTGTTTATTTTCCATTAAAGAACAGGAATAGTATGTATGTATGTATGTATGTATATACAATGACCAAAACGAAGATGGCCGCACGTGTGAGTAATGTGTTGCCAGAATACGTTTCAAAATATGTTGCCAGATGTTCAAAGCGTAATATTATAAAGGCGAATATGATAAGTACTAATTTATTATGTGTTCAATAGCAATTATGAGTATTATGTACGCAGAATTTTCTTTTTTGTGTTGCCTTGTCAAGTGTATAAAACACCTTCTGACAAAGTAGTATTTTTGACGTAGAACACTTTCTGCGTAGGAGGCCTTCGGCCGCGCTTAGGGATTATAACTAGGGAAGACAAAAATATGCAGATGCATATTATGACACAAATTACATATTTTGGCGAAAAAGCATACAAATGCATAAAAGTGATTATTTTGGTAATGAGTTACTTAATTTTCGCATAATTTCATTTGACAATACCTTTGTGGAGATAGCCAGGGTTGTTGACAAGGTTTGTTTAATTGACAGAAAGAAAACGTTGCCAAACAATGGGAAGTCCCGCTAGTTTTTAGCAAACAATTTTGATATAATCGTAAACATTTTTCGACTGTCGTTTTCCAATAGCGAAGCTTCGCGCTAAACCGGTTTGCCGCTAGGGCAGGCACCTTGTCGTTGGTGCGGGGGCTTAGCCGAATCGCCATTCGGTCCTTCCCTGGGAGGGGGGAACGCGGATGCTCCCGTAGCCTCTGCACTACCCCTTCTTCCAGCTGAGGGCCGCTGGCGAACGGTGACCAAGAACTGCCGCCTCCTAATCCAGGGTGTAACGCGACACCGTGCCCATTGGACGGTTTGCAGCCAGGAGGGAAAACCGGCTGTCTTTGAACGGCGCCTTCTCGGCACCGGGCCGCCTCGAGGAGTAACGGTGGCCTTACCGCGACATGGGGCGCTGGCGCGGCGGACTTCGTGAGAATTTAGACTGCTACGTCTGGCAGATCAGGCACGCAGTCGTACGAACAAGATGGTGAACAATAAAGAAAAAAAAACAAAAAAAAACAAAAAACAACAAAAACCACAAAAACAGCAGACAACAACAACTGAGAAAGGCAAAGGTACCCCGTCAAAATCTCTGCCGAGAAGCAGTAAGCCAGAAGAGCGTAAAAGAAGTTTTCTGGAGAGCCTCTCCGATGCAGAGGCAGCGCTTTTTATAGAGCACGCGCGGGAAGATGATGAGGCACCTTCCACTAGCGCAGGCATCCGACATGAGAAAGCCCTTAAAGATACCGGTAGGCATGAGACCACCGGCAGTCGAGAATCGAGGTACGAGAGAGCGCGACATATGGAAAGGCGGGCAAAGCCACCGCCTCTTCCACTCCTAGGGCAACCTGGCGCCCTAGATGACCGTATGCGGCTAGGTCTTAGCGGATCAGGCTCCAGGCGGTATGTGAGGTACCTTGAACACGGAGACGGCAAGAGTGATGACCAATGGCGTAAGGAGACCGCACCCACGGACAAGTGGAAGAGCGGGTATCACAGCCAGCACGATAAAAAATCGCGCATTAAAACCGCACCCGCCGAAGAACGGAAGAGCGTTCAGTCTGACCACACCCGCCGATGAGCGGAAGAGCGGGCATCAAACTGAAAGAGGTACAGAGCCCGCACAGCTGAGAAGCAAGGTAGCGGGCATCAAAGAAACATCGAGAAAAGCGGGTACCATCGCAGAGAAAATACGCCGGGGCAACGCAGAAAAGGATAGGGGTATCAAGACCGCACCCGCTGTAAAGCGGCAGAGCGGGCATATAACACCCCAAACCCCCAATCCAAAGAAAGATAGGGCGCTTGCACCCACTTCGACATCGGGAACCGGGGGTGGGAACGTCGAGCAAGCGGTTTCGCGGGCGGGTGATGGACTGACGCATAGCTATTCTGATGCTCTAAGGGGCATCAGGCTGGCTGTGTTGCCCCAAAACTACCCCGCGGAAGCGCTAAGCCCAGATGAGCTGACTACCCTTCACCGCAAAATGGCTTGAAGAGACGAAAGGATAAAATTAATATGAGTATTGAAGGATAACTTAAGAGTCAAACACGACTCCAAGGTCCTTAGTCTCTGTTACTTTTTGAAGCGCACAGCTAGCAATAGTGTACTGTGTTGAAATAATATTTTGACGCTTTGACAATGTTACGTGAAAACATTTTGTTATATTCAAAGAAAGACCCGACTTCAAACACCATAAATGCAGTTTATCCAAGTGCCTTTGAAAATTTATTGCATCGGATGAGTCCTTGACAACTGTGAAAACTTTCAGATCATCGGCGTAAAGCAAATAATTCGAAAAAGAAAAGCAGTTGCTAATATCATTGATAAAAAGGACAAATAAAAGAGGTCCTAAAATGCTCCCCTGAGGTACACCTGAAGTAGCCACAAAAAAAAACTCATCGTATATACTTACAAGTATGGAATCCTATGCCCCTTTTTAACCGACTTCCAAAAAAGGAGGAGGTTATCAGTTCGTCGGAATCTTTTTTTTTTTTATGTATGTTACCGCATAACTTTGGACCACGTCAACCGATTTCGATAATTCTTTGCATCGGAAAGGTAGTGTCTCAGAGGTGGTCCCATACTAATCTGGGTAAGATCCGATCAGTGGATCATGAGATATATATATATATTTTTTTTTATATGTGAGTTGAAGTCGGTTTTTTTTTTTGCTAAAAATTACTTGTTGCCTATTCTCTTTCTAACAGCGGACGTGCCTGCCAAACTGCAAAGCATGATGGCGGCAGTGTTTGACAGGCACGTTCGACGATGCGAACGGCAATGGAAGGTAAGAAATGGAAGATGGATGACATGAGAATGAAAGAATTATGAAATAGCAGAATGTCTAACCAAAACGAATTTCAAAAACCTGACAATGCGAATGACGCCAAAATGAAAGAAATGCAAAATAGCGAAATGTCGAAACAGAAGAAATAGATACAGGCACGTGTTCAAGGGTTTCGTGCAACAAAAAGAGTTGTTGTGTTGCGCCATTCAATATTAAAAAAATTTTAATGTGGTTAAATACGCTTTTTTATTAAGTTGAAAAAACTACATATTTCGCCAGCCAAAAAGTGTATAAATAAATATATAGCATCTTGCTATAAGATTTATTTATAAACACGGTATATGCTTATGGCCTTCTTCATAAAAAATAAAATAGATTTAACGAGCTCTATACAGTAACATTAAAAAAATAGATTTGTTTACTTTTTAAGAATTTTGGTATAACATTTAATAGCGATTTCGTTTCTAAAGAAAATGTTGCCTCCTCATCGCCCTCTTCTTAGTGTTTGTGCGTAGAGGGCAAGGAGAATGTTGCCTTTTTCGGTAGAAAGGAAATCGGCATAACTTAACTTTTTGTGCACCCATCTCTTTTTCTGTTTATTATTCTCAAATTTTTCTTTTCCTAAATACTCATTTGACTGAGTTTCAATTACACCCAGTAAAAATCATGATAAAAACATTAGAAAGTAAAACAATTCTCTCAATTCGTCGGCCATGATTTTTTTGACGTTTGCAAACATTTTAAAATCATATAAAATTTAAAATAAAAAAATGAAATTGTTCACAATTGTTTTTGTTTGAGATTAAAAACGAGAATGTGTGTGTGAGCTTGAGTTCGAATTTAAAAATTATATTGCTGGCAATGTTTTTATCATGGTAAAAATCAAAATATTTTATAGATTTCCTCCTTCGCACACTTCTCTCATGCTTTTTTATCGTAGTTATTATTCTGTTGACATCTAAATTGCCATTCATTTTATGTCGTTGCCAATACATTGTTTTCCGGCGTTTCCTCTGTGAACTTTTATAACTACATTCATAAAAATATTACTAATTTTGGTTTATAATTTTTTTCCATCTTGCTATCTATATTAGACTGTTCCAAGAATATATGGAAAAAACTTGTTTGCAAATTTTGATATGCATACCCTCTATATTTGTGCTTTTTAGCCTAAATAGCATATATATGAAGTTTTATGGCCGTAGGCTAACGATAACCCGTGCCGACTTTTATTTGAAGTTTTAGTTAATAACTTGAACTAAGGCTGCCAAATCGTCCATGAAAACTTTGGAAATGCAATAAATTCGAAATGTTTCCAATATTTGAACGCATTTCTAGTAAATCTGCATATTTAAATTTTTAATAGGACGACAGGATTTCTCCCAAGGACATCGAAAAAATTAATTAATCGAAAAGTATAGCGGCTTTTTAACGGTGTATTACAAGGCTGCAAAACGATATGTTTTCTATTCGAATAATTTGTGTATGTCCTGAAGGATTGCGATTGTAGAACATTTTTTAATAGGTGTGACAGAGCGTATGATGAACATTAAATTATTAAATTCAACTTGTATTACAAATTTTTATCCTCATTTAAAAAAATACCTTTCATAATACTAAATAATCAAAATAAATCGTTTTAGTCTTTGACATGTCCTCTCGGGTTGATATAATGGTTTTACTTTCCTTTTGACATAAAAAAATTTAACTAAACATAATTTTTATATCGTACTGATTTACAACAGTTGAAAAGCCTGAAGGGACATATAAAATAAGAAAGCATATGATTTGGTTTATTTAATATTTTGTAAGGCATTTTTTTAAGAAAAAGGAATGTAGTAGAAAAGTTGAATTTAATAATTTTGTATTCATCATACGCCCTGTCAGACCAATTAAAAAATGTTCAGAATTGCACGTTTTCAGGAGATACACAAATTTTTGTACTAGAAAAGATACATATGTATGTACGGCAGGATTTCTCCCAAGGACATCGAAAAAATTAATGAATGGAAAAAGAATAGTGGATTTGAAGGGGTGTATTACAAGGCTGCAAAACTATATGTTTTTTAGTCGAATAATTTGTGCATGTCCTGAAAATTTGCAATTTTAGACCATTTTTTAATTAAATTTTTATATTCAAATATTTAACAAATGCTTTTCCTCCTTTAAAAAAATGCATTTCATAATATTAAATAAACAAAATAAAGTGTTTTAGTGTTTGACATGTCCTCTCGGGTTGATTAAAGAATAAATGTGGCAGTATTAATTACAAAATTTTTAAAATATCCTTTGAAATTTGTATCCTTTAGTATCCTTCTATATATTAATAAGATTTAAATTAAACTAAGATTCTTCCAAACTCATTCAAAATTGAAGATCTTGAAGGATAATATTTTTAAAGGACATTTTTGACATGTTCCAGAAGGATAATTGGAAACAAAAGTTATAGTTAATCTTGTTTCGAATTCTTCTTTCATTTGGTACCCATATCCCCATATTTTGTGTAAACTTTTGGAAATATATTATAATTTTTGGTCCTTTGGAAAAAATCCTGACTACCAGGTAAAAAACCAAAACGCAGATTTACCAAATATTATGTCCTAATACTGTAGGGTAGGGATGGGCGGCAGGACAGCTTGCGCGCAGCAGCGCGGGCAAGCAGGTGCTTGATGCGGGGTAAAAATGTAAAACCGAAAGGGTAAGCAATAGCCGTGCACGTGTATTAACCCATTTTATGCAATGTATATTGCCAAAGGTCGGCCGCTGTGGTGTAGTGGTAAGCAGTGCGCGCTTCCACTCCGCAACGCCTGGGTTCAAACCC
>NW_016157152.1:145-986 GCF_001687245.7 Rhagoletis zephyria | reverse complement strand
CATTATCCGTCCATGGAGCAATACCTTGCAGCCGGATTGCTCCGCATCCTTCTTCTCCGGGCGGGCGTAGAGCCCAACCCCGGACCTGAAATTTACTTCTGCTGTGTTTGCCAGAATCGACTCCACCCGAACTCCACTTCGGTTAGGTGCAACTCCTGCAACGGGTGGAGTCACCTAAGAACCTGCTCTGGCCTTAGGTCTCACCGGGAGTGGACCACAAACTTTGTGGCTCCCTGTTGCTCAAGCCAAATGGCACAATCAGCCTCCACGGCTACCCACTCGCGTAATGCACGGGTGCGACCTAGCACCCGAAGAGCCTGCACGGCCCCTAGAAGCTCCCCTGAGCAACAGCAAACCTCCCAACACACCCCACCCACACAACCTACCGACCGGTCCCACTCGCGAGTGCGAGCCAACCAGCAGCTACTGGTTGCCCACACCATCTGCTCCGTGTGCCAGAACAGAATATACCGGAATGTGACATCAGTCAAATGCAACACATGCCTTGGCTGGTGCCACTTCCGGCTATGTTCTGGTCTACGCACCACTCGCGAATGGACTACAAACTACAGCGCCCCTTGCTGTAGTGCACCGCCGACGCAGACAACAACGCCCATATCGCAGTCACCTACCATCAGGCTGCAACAGCAACTGCGTCATGCGCAACAGGCCCAAGGTAGGCCCCACACTTCTCTGACCCCCCGTATCGCGACCAGCCTCCCAAGGCACATGAACGTACTCCAACTCAACTGCAACGGACTCCAGAGCAAGATTGAGGAGATAGCAGTCTTCATGGGTCGGCACGGCATATTGATAGCTGCGGTCCAAGAAACGAAGTTGC
>NW_016157151.1:637413-639824 GCF_001687245.7 Rhagoletis zephyria | reverse complement strand
AGAGAATACCAATACAGAATTAATCGGTAGAGAAGAGTTACAGAAACGAGCTACGGAATTCTCCTTTCTGTGTTGCCAGGAAAAATGGGCAGAGCTTCTTTCTGCGTAGGCGGCCTTCGGCCGCACTTAGAGATTATAGNGTTTGAATTAATTAAAAACAGTAGATAAAAACGCCTTTTTAACGTAAATTAATCGTTTACAAGACTCGTTAACAATTAAAAAACGGACGTAAAAATATTCGCATACGAATGCTTTTTCTATCCGTTTACGACTGTTCGCAGGCGATGAACAATTTAAAGCGAAAAAGTGATCGAAAAAGATTCGTAAACGGCTATCATAAACGATTTTTAATCCGGTTTTTCTTCGAGAAAATATCCAATTACGAGCTTGTTTACGATGATTTGCTGGCTGGGTTATAATATTTCAAATTATTTCCAGTTTTAACTATCTCGGAGTAATATTANACTGCCGGAGAAGAGGGGCTGAACTCCTTCTGCGGAGAACCCCTTTCTGCGTAGGCGTCCTTCTGCTGGAATTACGGAATATAACCCTCACGAAGTAGAATTCTCCTTTCTGTGTTGCCGCAGAAGAGGGGATGAACACCTTTTGCCGAGAACACCTCCCTGTGTAGGCGGCCTTCGGCAGCACTTAGGAATTATAACCCTCACGAAGTAGAATTCTGCTTTCTGTGTTCCCGAAGAAGAGGGGCTGAGCACCTTTTGCGGAGAACACCCTTCTGCGTAGGCTGCCATCAGCCATACTTTGGGATTATAACCCTCACGAAGTAAAATTCTGTGTTGCTGTTTTATATGGAAAAAAGCCTCAGGCGATATGTGCTTAACCCTAACTATATAAAATTATATATAAATTTAAAAGTATNGGGCAACTATGGCGTTAATTCAACAAACAATTTATTTTTCTTGTCCGCGCATTTGCTCACCACGACGATCAGAAGGCAAGTGCGCTAGTTTTTTGTCAAACATAACGCGAGACGGTTGATAAAGATATTTGATCGTCNATCCGTTTACGACTGTTCGCAGGCGATGAACAATTTAAAGCGAAAAAGTGATCGAAAAAGATTCGTAAACGGCTATCATAAACGATTTTTAATCCGGTTTTTCTTCGAGAAAATATCCAATTACGAGCTTGTTTACGATGATTTGCTGGCTGGGTTATAATATTTCAAATTATTTCCAGTTTTAACTATCTCGGAGTAATATTAGTTCAAAAAAAGCACTAAAAAAGGCACTAGGCACTAAGTAATTTTTTTGGCGTTTTAATTTTCAAAAAGCACTAAATCTACTGCTTAAAGCACCAAGTGGGCAACTATGGCGTTAATTCAACAAACAATTTATTTTTCTTGTCCGCGCATTTGCTCACCACGACGATCAGAAGGCAAGTGCGCTAGTTTTTTGTCAAACATAACGCGAGACGGTTGATAAAGATATTTGACCGTCTTTATGGCGCTTTGCATTTAAAAAAAAANACTATATAAAATTATATATAAATTTAAAAGTATTTCTCTGCTCTTTCTAATAAACACATCTCTTAATATAGGTAATTACGTATTGTTTAAGAAAAACGTACATATTTATTGAAAAAATGGTTATAATCTCGTTTTTTTTAGTTTTTTTCGAAATTTGTACATATATAAGATATATAAAGACATGCATATCAAACAAAAGGTCTGTCAATTACCTTTCCAACCATATCCACATTTTGCAATAGTTTTCGAAATATAAGCTTTTGAAAATATTGAAAATTCCATCTTTAACCTCCGATAGCACCACCCCTATTAATTTGCACTAAAAAAACTTACACCTTTCAAATCAGTAGAAGGGAGCGGACCACGCCCCACTTTTAATTTTTGTTTTATCTCAACGGCCGCTATACAGCACTTATGCCCAAGTTGATTTGTGTTACAGGAGCCTGGTAGACTGAATAAACGCCGAATCTCTTCGACCAAATTGATAGAAAGAACCACATCGTAGCCTCACTGAAGGGCCCTGCTTGCTTTTGCAGATTTTCTTCGTTTAACTTAAGATATTTCCAAAAAAACATACTGAGTGTTGATTCAAGTTTCTTGAAAGTATAAAATCGTCGTCGTAACTTGTCGAAATTGTGTTTTCTTGTTTTATTTATTGATTGCTTCTCTCGACACTAACAATAAGTTATCAAATGAGGCATTTCATGTCACCGCGGCCACCTCTGTGCGCGACCTCTAAGGATTTGGATGAAAGTTGAAGAGATGGAAGGTCTAGGTGACATGAATATACGTGCAGCATATTTTGCCGATATAACGTAGGGTTGCCTATTTACACGGGACTTAAATTTTAAGAAAACGTCATACATACATTTCTTTAAAGTGCTGTATCTTGGAAACCTTTTAACGCAACTTAATGAAAAAAAAT
>NW_016157151.1:612044-637388 GCF_001687245.7 Rhagoletis zephyria | reverse complement strand
CGTAGGCGTCCTTCTGCTGGACTTACGGAATATAACCCTCACGAAGTAGAATTCTCCTTTCAGTGCTGCCGAAGAAGAGGGGCTGAACACCTGTTGCGGAGAACAACTTACTGCGTAGGCGATCTTTGGATACTTGGGGATTATAACCCTCACGAAGTAGAAGGTGTAGGCGGTCTTCGGCAGCACTTGAGAATTATAACCCTCACGAAGTAGAATTCTCCTGTCTGTGTTTCCGAAGAAGAGGGGCTGAGCACCTTTTGCGGAGAACACCCTTCTGCGTAGGCTGCCATCAGCCATACTTTGGGATTATAACCCTCACGAAGTAAAATTCTGTGTTGCTGTTTTATATGGAAAAAAGCCTCAGGCAATATGTGCTTAACCCTAACTATATAAAATTATATATAAATTTAAAAGTATTTCTCTGCTCTTTCTAATAAACACATCTCTTAATATAGGTAATTACGTATTGTTTAAGAAAAACGTACATATTTATTGAAAAATGGTTATAATCTCGTTTTTTTTAGTTTTTGTCGAAATTTGTACATATATAAGATATATAAAGACATGCAAATAAAAGGTCTGTCAATTACCTTTCCAACCATATCCACATTTTGCAATAGTTTTCGAAATATAAGCTTTTAAAAATATTGAAAATTCCACCTTTAACCTCCGATAGCACCACCCCTATAAATTTGCACTAAAAAAACTTACACCTTTCAAATCAGTAGAAGGGAGCGGACCACGCCCCACTTTTAATTTTTGTTTTATCTCAACGGCCGCTATACAGCACTTATGCCCAAGTTGATTTGTGTTACAGGAGCCTGGTAGACTGAATAAACGCCGAATCTCTTCGACCAAATTGATAGAAAGAACCACATCGTAGCCTCACTGAAGGGCCCTGCTTGCTTTTGCAGATTTTCTTCGTTTAACTTAAGATATTTCCAAAAAAAACATACTGAGTGTTGATTCAAGTTTCTTGAAAGTATCAAATCGTCGTCGTAACTTGACGAAATTGTGTTTTCTTGTTTTATTTATTGATTCCTTCTCTCGACACTAACAATAAGTTATCAAATGAGGCATTTCATGTCACCGCGGCCACCTCTGTGCGCGACCTCTAAGGATTTGCATGAAAGTTGAAGAGATGGAAGGTCTAGGTGACATGAATATACGTGCAGCATATTTTGCCGATATAACGTAGGGTTGCCTATTTACACGGGACTTAAATTTTAAGAAAACGTCATACATACATTTCTTNAAGGTCTAGGTGACATGAATATACGTGCTGCATATTTTGCCGATATAACGTAGGGTTGCCTATTTACACGGGACTTAAATTTTAAGAAAACGTCATACATACATTTCTTTAAAGTGCTGTATCTTGGAAACCTTTTAACGCAACTTAATGAAAAAAAATTTATTTCTTCCGTCTAATTATACATTTTTTACATTAATGTGCAACGTATAAAAAACAAAAATAAATTATAAAACATTTTTCTTTTTGATTTTTTGTTGATTATAGCATTTTTTTCAATTTTTATTTTAACATAAAAACATTGTCTATAATGTCAACTTTAAGTAATGGCTACTTATGCGTTTGGACTCTAGATCGTCTAACGCTCGAGCAATATGATGAATAGACATTGAAATTTTAGGAAATTGTATATTTTTGAAAGAGGAAAGGGGTATAAAAAACAAAAACAACATAAATAAATCATATTAACTTNATGAAATTGTATATTTTTAAAAGAGGAAAGGGGTGTAAAAAACAAAAACAACATAAATAAATCATATTAACTTTACCAAAGGTCTGAAATCATGAAAATGCCTTCAAGGAAATGGCAGAATTGAACTTTGTTGCAAGTTCACATGGGAAATCTGCTTACGACGTGATTAGAGGAAATTTTAAAAGACTAGCAGCTTGAGCAAGTCTTTAACTCCTGATGTTACAACAAAATATTACACCCGAAGCCCTCTACCAATGGGATGCCTGTAAAAAATAACTGCAACTAACTTTTCAGTGGACTTTTGTTCGACCATGACTACGTGCCAATTACTTTAGTCCTATTTTAAGCTAGTTTAAAAGGTTAAATAACATCAAGTTAGGGAACTTCATATCCTTATTTAACGAATCTTTAAATCAATAAATAATTCTTTTCCTTTTAGTTCTTCTTGTAATAAAAGCGTGTTGTTGGTTTTTTAACTATAATTTTATTACTCATTAGGTTTATTTTTTTACGCACCCTTCCTTTTTCTTGTTTTAATAAAAGGACTAAACTTGAAGCTATCATTGGAGGTCTAATATTCTTTTGCACTGAGTGTTGTTCATGTTGATGTTGTTGATGTTTCGGTTTTATTGCAAAAGAATATTAGACCTCCAATTATAGCATCAAGGTTAGTCCTTTTATTAAAACAAGAAAAAGGAAGGGTGTGTGAAAAAAATAAACCTAATGAGTAATAAAATTATAGTTAAAAAAAACCAAGAAGGGACAGTTTAACCACAGAAGTTTTTAGCCAAGGATCCAATCCACAATCCAATCCGACAAGTAAACAAAATTATTGTTTTTAAAATTTTTACTAATAATAAATTCCCCAAAGAGCCCCATTTGAAATTATAGAAACGAATATATGTAACATCAAAAGAAAATCACGAAAATTTGGTTAAGAATTACAGTGCACACTTTTTTCATTTGTGTCTATTAGTTTTTTTAAGATAGATCCAAAAAAATCATAAAAAAGAAAGAAAGCAATGCAAGTGTTTAAAGCACAAAAAAAACATTGTTAAAAAGACTATGTTCTCTTTGACGTACGTCAAAGGTCAAGTAGAAGTTGGAACTTGTATGGCTGCCCACTGATAGCTCGGTTACATAGCTTAAGAAATAAAATATTTAAAGACATTTTTATCAAAGTTGATAAATATGACATTTGACCAGTTTTGTTACACAAATACTCCCACGAACACAGGCAAAAATACTGGCTACAATTCTTCATTTTGTGTGCCATATATACGTTTTATCGGTGCACTTCACAACATTCGCATTCGCAAAAGCTCCGCATTGATTATTGCGAATGCGAAAGGGAATGCGAATGTTGAAATTAATGCGGAAGCTCCGCGGTTGCGAATACGAATGCGAATATTCGCAACAACCCTGGTATGTATTTATTGCAGTTGGACTAGTATCCACGCAGTGCCTTCGCTTCCCTATACTTAATTAATTAACAGACCCGGCGAACTTCGTCCCGCACAGAATTAATTTTTTAGTGACACGTTTGATCCAACATTTTCACCAACAATTCACGTTCGTGCTTGGTTTTGTGATCGTCAAAGGCATATCCTCCATTGCCATCTCAGTTAACGTAACGATCATCAAGAATTGTCTTTATTCTGTTTACTAGGTTCTGGTGGTTGATTTATCGGTGGTAATTTGACTTTGATACCTGGTGTCCCCGAATGACTTCACTTGAGGATTTTTAGAAATAACTCGACTCCAGCGCCACCTTGCGGCTCTTTTTTTGCAAGAGTATTGCCCTATATCGAATATGGGCCAAATCGGATAATAAATATGATTTTTAGTAATAACTCGTCTGCAGCGCCACCTGGCGTTTTAAGTTGTGAACCTAAACTATACGGATCCACTCAAACACATAAACAAATTTAATTAAAATCGTTTCGGTCGTTTAGGGGCAGTTCACTCACAAACATACGTATCGAAGAATTATATATGTGTGTATTTACAAATAGGTAAAAGTTGCACTGTTTTCAAGGCGCCACACCCCCTTTTCCAATAGCCCTCCACTTTTCTCCATGAGTATGGGATTGATTTCAAATATTTCCATACCAATTTCCAGTACTCTACCACGAATACTTCCAGAGATAGGCGGTATGAAAAATTCGATTTTCATGTGAGATGCCATACTCCCTTGATATATCGAAATTTTATTCAGCCTATAACCATCCTTGGAAAGTTTACAGTAGGTGTCGAAAATTTCAAAAACATCTGTATAGTCGGTCGCGAGATCTCCTCTTATGAAATGAAGGGACTTCTCTTTATATAATTAGTAAAAATAATAAGTATAGATAAATAGATAACATTCGCAGGCACGTATATGACCACGTATTTTTAACTAACCAACTTTATATGCTTACTTACTAACCATACTTTATTTTTATTTTATTTTTGCCTTTTCGTGCGTATATTTATATTCAGTACGCGGCTGAATAATTAATTTTGATGTTTCAGATTTTTTTTGTCGCGATCAGAGTGTCCAGATTGTTTAAAAAAAAGCGCAATTTCTGAAAAAAATCCCCAAAAATCACCAATTTTTTTTTAATAAAATTCATAAAATCGATTTAACAAATCTTTTATTTTAAAAATGAGATCTTGTTATAATATAGTTTTTAAACCCAAAAACAAATATAATACATTTAACCCTTAATTAGGCGCATGGGGTCAAGGTCATTTCAAGTTAAAAAAAAATGTATTGGAGTGCTTGGACCGTGCTCGCGCTCTGTCTAGCTTCTAACTCCCCTCGGGGTATGTAAATAAGTCACGGCCAGAACATCTGCGTGAACACATTTGTCGCTACTCTTTTAAGCCCTGACCACATGCGACCACTTGTGTAACATTTTTTAGTTTTTATTTTTGTATCTAAGTTTGAAGTCAAAGTTATGCTTTTCTTTCTTAAATTTAACTATAATAAAGAGCTTTAATATTTATGACAAAATATATTTTGTTTTATTTATTTAGTTACGGTTAGAACATCGTCGTGTACACATGTGTCGCTACTCGCTTGAGTGCTGACCCCATGCGCCTACTAACGTAACATTTTTCGCGGAAGTTTTGATTTTTTTTTTTAAAGTTTGAAGTCGAAATTATGTTTTTCTTTTTTAAGCTAACGATAATAGAGTACTTTAATATTTTTGTTAATACACACTCCCTTTTTTTATTTTGATAACTCTTTTTTCAGCACTTTTATTGGGGTCACTGGGGACCCCATGCGACTAATTGTGTGATTTTCCTTATGCGCCTAATTAAGGTTTAATAATAAATAACACAAATCACTTATACAATAGTGATGTACAAAAAATTGTCTTTAAAAATACGCATACTTTTTAACAATATTTGTTTCAACACATTTTGCAATAGGACTGCGCAATTATTAAATTTATTATAACTCATATTAATTGATTAATCGCACAATCCGCTTTTAAGAGCTCGACGCTAAAAATTAAATAACAACCTATAATAAGGCGAGATCAGCTATTTCCACAATTTCTTTAAAATTACCTATAGTGTTTCGATGATTTACATTTCTGTTGTTGTCATATATTGAGCTACTCAACATTGATAACATGCTGTTTGATATTGGAAACGTTTTGCAGCAGAAACTATTATCCTTCATATAACACTTTATTCGAACTTTATTCGAAAGCCTTAATTTCCAACATCATCCTATTTCGAATCTTAGTTTTCGTTGAATTCATTACGGAAAAAACGCGCTCAACAAAGCATGTGAGTGCGGTAAGGATAATAAAATGAATTTACTTATATTTCCAAACATTTTATTGCCTGTTGCGGTTTTCACTCCGTAAGCAATTATCCAAAATTCTGCAGAGTCGGATGAAATGGTTCTGAGAAAAGTTATTCCGTGGGAAAGTCAAAAGATTTAAATATACAGTTTCCGCTGCTTTTCTTTCCTTCAAAGTTAATAGTGAATTGGCAGGTCCCTGAAACTCGCAATATTGTGATTCACGTACTTTTCTGGGGACAAAATCAAGCTTTTTTAAAAGTATTTAATTGACTAGGTAATCGTTTCAAAAGCTCTTCGATTAGGGTGATCGAAAATTTTTTACAGTCTTTTAATATGATTGTTAAGTCGAGTTTGTCACGCAGTTGATTAGCCTCTTTTGTAAAATTATCGTGGAAAACTAAGTTTTGTATATATTTATAATTCGGAAAAATTTATTTGAAGGGACAAAAATCGCCAAAAGTCGCCAATGGCGGTTTCCTAAATTTTTACACGCATATATCCAAAAAAAATCGCCAAATTGGCGCGAAATCGCCAAATCCCGACACTCTGGTCGCGATAAATCTCTCGATTTTTAATATTATTATTATTTTTTTTTAATTATTCTCGGACGCTCATTAGGCTTAAGCTATCAAAGCCAGCCTTACTTAACTAGAACCTTTTCTCAGACTTTCGACTTTGGTTTGAGTTCTGGATGAGCCAAGCCTTACGAACCTATTGTAGACTTTTAATTTGGACTTGTCCTGACTTTAATCGTCAAATTTCCTGAGTTGCATAGTTGTATTTGTCTCGCTTCAAAGACTCGGTAGACGGAACAGCAGGTTATGCATACGTGCAGTAGTTCAGTGAGTGGTAGCGGCGCACAATGGGACTACAGCAGCCAAAAGTAGTAAAAACGGGTTAGCGAATTCTGAAAAAGTAATTTCGTAGATACATAGAAAAATATCCAGCTAACCCAAACCAAAAAGATTTTTTGATAAAAATGCATATTTGCAATCATGAAACGAGCTTAAAGTAGGAACAATGCGAAAACATTCATTTGTAAGACAAAATTTTGATTTTGTCGCAAGTAATTTGAATTAATTTTTCCACTTGTGCGCATATAACGGGTGATTTTTTTGAGGTTAGGATTTTCATGCATTAGTATTTGACAGATCACGTGGGATTTCAGACATGGTGTCAAAGAGAAAGATGCTCAGTATGCTTTGACATTTCATCATGAATAGACTTACTAACGAGCAACGCTTGCAAATCATTGAATTTTATTACCAAAATCAGTGTTCGGTTCGCTTTACGTCCGATTTATGGTCTACATAATCGACCAAGTGAGCAAACAATTAATGCGATTGTGACCAAGTTTCGCACTCAGTTTACTTTATTGGACATTAAACCAACCACACGAATGCGTACAGTGCGTACAGAAGAGAATATTGCGTCTGTTTCTGAGAGTGTTGCTGAAGACCGTGAAATGTCGATTCGTCGCCGTTCGCAGCAATTGGGTTCGCGAAACACATTTCGAACCGAACACTGATTTTGGTAATAAAATTCAATGATTTGCAAGCGTTGCTCGTTAGTAAGTCTATTCATGATGAAATGTCAAAGCATACTGAGCATCTTTCTCTTTGACACCATGTCTGAAATCCCACGTGATCTGTCAAATACTAATGCATGAAAATCCTAACCTCAAAAAAATCACCCGTTATAAAAAGCCAATCTGATTGACGAGCAGTTTTTGAATATATCTGTGGTCAAGCATTGCTTTACATTTTTATAAATATTTTGAAATGTATAAAATAGTTTACTTTGAAATTCTACATAATTTTGTGAGTATACAA
The DNA here is from genome assembly GCF_001687245.7 of Rhagoletis zephyria. Classification (NCBI taxonomy): domain Eukaryota; kingdom Metazoa; phylum Arthropoda; class Insecta; order Diptera; family Tephritidae; genus Rhagoletis; species Rhagoletis zephyria. The sequence goes on along the minus strand of NW_016157151.1, from coordinate 630,027 downwards.
TTTTTCGAGTACTTACTTTAAAAGGATATTTAAAAATGGCCTAGGAAGCGAGCTAAATTATACTTACGACAACTAAACTTTAAATATGCGTGTCATATCAGCTGCGAGGAACTACGAGTTCAGCTTCTATTCTTCCTTTTATAGACCTACCTCCTCTACAATTTATTGAATTTTTATTCTAGAGCTGAAGGGAAACACTCTGGTGTGTACATAAAATAAATTTTATGCAATATAAAATGGTAACTGAAGATGTAGATATTAATGACTCGCCAATCTATTAATCACATTCAACATTCGGCCAGAAATGGACGCTTCTCTGGACGAGATCCGATTTCGAGGGCAAGAGTCCTGCCGGCCTTAGCTCAGCCTTTGTTGTATAAAATGTGGCTAAAATTGAAAGTTTCAGTGTAAATATATATCGTGCACATAATTTAGCATGCACGTATTGTAAATGTGTTCGTTTTGTCATTTTTTAAGAAATAAAATAAATGTGGCTGTTCATTTTCTCCAAAATTCATTAAATTTAGTACTTGGAGCCAAAAAAGTTGTGAACAAGGTGGGCGCCGTAATAAGAAATTCTTTATATCTTCCAAGTTGGAAAATTCTGGCTTGAACGAGCAGGGCACACCGAATTTCATCAAAAAAAAATTTTTGTTAAATTTGCACCTGTTTTTCTAGGATTACTGGATGATAATGTAAACCGATTCTGACGATCTTTCAGATTTACCATTTTTTTACTATTTTCCACATTTCTTCATTCCATTTCAGCGAATTTCTAGTACGGTTACAACTTTTGGCCGCAACTTATATGGGGACGTCCCACTGTACGGCGTTAAGTTAAGAAGGGAAATAACACTACCTCTATGCCAGCAAATAATCCTACGGTGATGCATTCACCTATTGCTGACCATACTGGAGCAGTTCCACCTGCACTTCCAATGGCCCATCCCGCTCCGGGACTGAAACTTGATAGCCGTCAAAGTTCGAATATACTTGATACCTCACCACCTGAGACTTCCGTCCAGAATGTTTCCGCTACTTCCATGACTATGCTTTCGGGAAGACAGGAAACTGATAGGTCTCTGACAGGAAATACTGGTTTTGGTGAAGGTGCTACGGAGGATAGAAGTAGACGTTCTAAAGTCGGAGCGCCTGCAGGAGATTCGTGGGTGGAGGTGCTTCATCAGCTCTTACGTACTTCCCCAAAAGAAATGAGATCTGAAATGAGAACAATGCGAGAAAAAAAAATTTTCAAACTGCACCCAATGACTCTAGGGACTTTGCTTCTATCGGAGGCAATCCGACACAAGTCACTTTGAACAACCGACAAAATGTCACGACCAATACTGTTATTGAGCCACAGGATTGGAAGGTATATACGTACACATACATGTGCGAACATTTATGTCAAAGAAGAGGGCGTACATATTCTTAATAAGATTCTTCGTTTGAAATCAGGCAGTACTCTACATAGCAAAACTTGGTTATCGACGACTCGATCAGCCGATTATTTAGTGTGCTGATTTTGGAATCGTTGTTTTTTATTACAGTTAATTTTCATATGCGTAACTTTAAAAATAAGTGCTATGGAGAGCAAAGGACTTCAGCAAAGAAAATTGATTTTGGACGAATTCATGCAAAATCTACACATCTCCCAATGTCGGTTAGTAAAATTGCTGAAAATTGGAAGGTCGACGGTACATGTCAAGAAAGTATCAAGAAAAATGGCAGCATTGAGAGAAAGGCGGAAAAGCAAGCACTATAAATAAAATAGTGTAGAAGGATGTTCTAAGGACTTTGAAAAGGAATCCGAATCTTTCTGAACATGTTGTTGCACCTGGAGTGTTGTTCTGAGAACCTGTATTGTTTTGGCCTGATTTGGCAACCAGCCATAGTGCAAAAAAACCGCAAGAGTTTTATACACAAGATCGAATCAACATTGTATTAAAAGAGGCTAATCCTCCGAACTGCCCAGAGCTGCAAATGATTGAGCGGTTTTGGGCCATATGAAATCAAAATTAAAAAAACAAAATGCACGGCTTCAAGAATAACGCAGTTCCGCAGAATGTGGCGAATACAGGCTCAATCGATCAACGAAAGGGATATCCAAGCAGTGTTGCCGGGTTTTAGGCATGAGAAAACGTCCCTCTTGGTCTGAAAAAACGTCATTTCCTGACCAAAAACGTCTTTTTCAAATGAATGTACAAAAAATTGTTCTTATTAAAGTTTTATTGTATACAAAGGTACATATGTACGTAAGGTATATTAAAATGTCATTTTGACAGAGAACATTTAGAATTCATTTTAAACTGGTTTGAGATCGTTAATATAAAAATTACTTTATACATACACTTGTGATTAAGTCATCACCATTTTGATCGATTCTTATTGTTTCTCTTTTGTTTATTTAATGTCTATTATTTTTCTATAAAAGCCAAGCTCATTATATAACAAACAAAATATAAATCCACATTTCAACCTTTGTGCAAAAATTATAAAAAATCTGCAAAGTTTCAACTAGATTTTCAACTTTTTATTCAGATTTTTTTTAATTTTTTTGAGTATGCAGTTTGATAGTCTATTAAATTTCAGGGGATAATGTGCAAGTTGAAAGGGGCTACATAATCGCGTTGATTTTTAATAATTTTTTTTCTTGTAGACATTTCGTTAGGGGGTCGGCTGTCGAAAATGCTAAATTACGTTCTGCTAAGAAGGAGCATAGCAATATTTCAGCCTTTTTTGCGTTCATTGCATTTTCAATGAATTGATGCTTTTGCGAGCGTCAGATAAGCTCTTCCTGATTTGGCTTTTAATGTGCAATTGCAAACATAACAATTAGTCTCGTAACCTCAAGCGTTTACACAACCAGCCTTTGGCCAAGAATCAAAAAAAAAAAAATGCGCGTAGACTTGGTTTGCATCATATTTAAGTCATCTGTGTCCAAAGAATAAATATCTTTTGAAGCAGCTGCTGCAAAACACAACGCTTGTAAAGATTTATTAAGAAAATAATTCAAAAACAGTTCTACTTACAAGATTTAGTAACAGAGAAAAATTACTGGGAAGTTAAAAAACTTAATTTTTTACACAAAAAACGTCCGAACGTCAACAGGATACAAAAAAGTCCAAATGACGTTAAAAACGTCAACCTGGCAACGCTGTGTCCAAGTATTAATGGCGGGTGTCATCTATTAAGTACGGGTTTGGCGTGGAAATTAATTCTAATAATATTTGTAAATCTTTCATTTAAATAGAAATAAAAGAAGGTTCTAAAAAAGTTTCGACTGAATTATTCCCATTTAAATTAGTTTTTTTTGTTATTTAATACTTGCCAGATTTCAACTGAAGCAGATCTTATGATACACCGAAAATAAGCAATTTTATTTTATTGATAAAGAAAAGGATAAAGGCAAATGTAAAAATAAAACCAAATTTAAAAATTTTACTAATATAAGGGAAAGGGTGAAGGGGAATACGTAGATGTGGAAAATGATAAACATAAAGATGATAAAGATAAATACTAAGAAAAAGATGAAGATGAGTAAAGATGAAGATAAAGGAAGAAAGATTAAAATAAAGGTAATTATAAAGAAAATGATATAGTCACAGAGACTCAACCTGGGAACAAGAAATGTTCGATATTTAAGAAAGAATCGATATCATGACTCGATTTAATTCATTTCCATAGTCCAAAAATCCCAAAGTGGGCCCGATGATTCCGATAATCCCGAAGAAGTCTGGAAAATCACGGATTAGTCCCGAGGATCCCGAAAATCCTAAAATAGTCTCGAAAATTCCGAAATAGTCCAAAAGTCCCGAAGTATTCCCGAATATTCCGATAATCCCGAAGAAGACTCGAAATTCCCTAGTCCCGATGATCCCAAAGTAGTCTTAAAAACCACGAAATAGTCCAAAAAACCCGAAGTGGTCCCGAAGATTCCGAAAATCTCGATGAAGTCTCGAAAATTCCGAATTGGTTCCGAAGATCCCAAATATCCCAAAGAATTCTCGAAAATCCCGAAATAGTCCAAAAATCCGGAAACAGTCCGAAAATCCCGAAGTAGTCCCGAGGATTCCGAAAATCCTCAAGAAGTCTCGAAAATCCCGAATTAGTCCCAAAAATCACGAAGATTTTCCTAGAACTGGAAGTTGGAAGATACTTGAATATCTTATTTGCGTTGCATCACAAAAGTATTATAATAAATCAAATCAAAAATTGTTTATTTCACAAATAAATTTCATTTTCTATTTGGTCAACAATCCAAATCACAAATAAAATATATTTCTTAATTCATAGCGGATCTTAAATTCATAAGGATTTAAAAGCACGCAACCCTGCCACCGCATGACCATGACGTTGATTATATCTCTCTCTATCTTTATCAACAGAAAATTTGATATGTTTCTACGCACTTCTACGGTACCCTGCGTACACGTTCGTGGGTAACGCGCTCTAACACTTATTTATCCTCTTCCAGCGATAAGTGTCCGTGTCCAACAGCAACGGCAAAAGATATGCAAATAACCCTTTCCCACTAAGAGGAGCACACATCTACAAAAAATAAATCACCTGTTCTATTGTGTGGGTTATTTTTTCTCTTAAATACTTAAAACTTAAAAACTTTTGAAACCGAAATAAGGTGCATATATTTCGAATTCATCGCTACGGCACTTATAACACTTATAACTAAAAATACGTTACAAACTGTTGAAATCTGCAATTTAAGATATTTGAATACTCGCACTACGAATAATTTTTTGTTTGTAAAATTTGTCTGACAAGTTTTATTTCCTTCTCTCCTTAAGGTAAAATTAGTAAGGGTAAAACAAAATCCGCGCGGTCAGAAAAAGAATTTTCTTCAAATTAATTTTTGAATTCTTTAACCTAGATCCAAGAGTTTTTTATGGAGTTTGTACTTTCGCCTCGATACAAAAAAAGTATGTTTTTCCACTGCATTTCGAAATTTATAATTTTTTATCAACGCTTAAGGTTTGACTTTCCTTTTCTATCGTGCCCGCCTGAGTACATTGTCTGAACTTATCGGAGCTCGAATTACTGCCCAGTGTAGTTTGTGTGCTCCCGCATGCGTTGTAGAAATTAATCGACTTACTTGCCCATTTCCATTAGCTTACGCGCCATTTGTATTAGAAATGGAACTTTTCTAAGTATTAATCCAAATATAATAATATTAAGGTATCCAAAATAGCCTGACCAAAGCCAAATAAATTGTAGTCAACGCTTGTGCAATGAATACAATGAATACAACACAATAATATATTATCAAATACAACTAAAATTTTCTGGACCTAAAAAAGTGCTAGATAATTTTGCAAAGAACTAAAAAAAAGCTAGGACCTAAAGGCCAATTTTCGGAGCTAAATAGAGCTAAATCTAGTTCCCAAAGCACCAAAATCGTAACACTGGGTAGGATTGTTGATATTATATCGATATATCGATATTGACGATAATTTTTGCTTTCGATACGATATTATCGGCGCGATATTTTTTTGGAAGATGATATCATATATCGGTATTTTACGCACAAATATCGCCTGGTTACCAGGGCACGTAATTTTGAAACGATAGTCGTTCAAACGATACTGACAAAACGACGTCGGGAATTCACCCCCTTGAAGAGTGATCATGAGATCAGGATGGAGATCTCAATGCGTTGTCAGAAGGCTTAAGCTTTGGTTTCCTCGAAAAGCGGTGCCGCAATATTACGACCGTATCATACCGAACGCTATTCTTAACGCTAATAGCGGTACCGCTTTTATGTAAAGCCAAATGAACGTAACGTAGCTTTGTGCTTTTATGTTGTATAGGCATTCATTGCTTTTCACAAAGTGTGTTAGGACTTAATCCTCTTCGGCCATCCATGCACTTTCCACTATATTATTATTTACAATTCATAGAAATGTATATTTAATGCTTTCATTTTGGTCAAAAGGATGGTAAACAAATTTTCTAATACACCGCTACAAATATGACGTTGTTAAAAAACGTTGATAAGTAGTTCTACACCGTCACTGTTGCGTCAGAAATATTGCGATGCCGTCAAATTACATTGCCGTCATCTTAAATGACATCTGGCAATATTTACATGGCAACGTAAAGTTACGACCGCTTTTTTATGTTACCGCTTTCGAGGAAACCAAAGCTTAATCAATCGTATTTATGATACGTTTCTTACATATATATTAGCCCTGAACGCGAGACTAAGGGAGCCGATGTCGAAGAACCTGTTGATGGACATATTGAAGAGGAAGGTTAACATGATCTTCGTGACGTTGCTAGGAAAGGCGAACAGATCCTGAAAGAAACCAGAAGCCTAGTACCGAACTATTCAGGACGTCATGTCAACGAAACAATGGCTATCACATCGGATGAATGGACAGAAGCAATGAATGGAAAAGTTGATCTAGAAGTAGACTATTGAATTCCTTGGCTTTTGGAAGGTGCCACGCCCCCTTAATTTTTTTTTCCAGCCTCGAACAAAGAGATACTTTTCGGGCCTTAATACTGGCAGTAATACAATAATACATTCTCAAGTGGAAGTAAACAAAGCCGAATAGAAGGTTTAAAGAAAATGTCTGAAGAGTCAGGTAACTTAATGTTCCATTTTTTGTTTATAGGAAACGTGTTTAAATTGTTTTAAATTGAGAAATTTTTTTTATTTATTTGATAGAAATATAATTATATTACAGTATAAAGGCACTAGCAACAAAGGCTATCGGCCTGACGATATTATATTTGTATATGTTCATAACTTACAAAAAAAATTTTTTTTCTTAGATATTGTCTACCTATGTACACACATATATGATAAAATTTGCCTATATTTGATATAAGAGACCAATTTGGTATATATACTTATAAATATCTCTTACGTTATCTAAAGAAAATTCTGTTAGCAAATCTGAGGGTTTTTTGTTTGGAAAAATGTTGTTCCTTGCGTTTGAGTATATCCTGCATTCGTTGAGGATGTGGCTTATTGTCAGGTGGCAGTTGCAAATTTGGCAAAATGGACCAGCAGAGCCATTGAGCAGATGTTGATGTGTGATTGCCGTGTGTTGTATGCGCAGCCTAGTGAAAAATTTTATTTGTTCTGTAGAGGCTCCCGCTGGAACAGAGGACGCGATGCCGTTTTTGTTAATAGTTGCATAAGGATGCTGATATGTTGACCAGATTTGCGCCGACAGCTTTTTGAATGTCTGATGTAACATAGGTGGCAACAGTTTCGCTCGGTGAATTGCAAGTTTGTTTGGCTGTTGCGTCAGCATATTCGTTGCCAGAGATTCCGCAGTGGCCAGGAATCCACATTATTTTTATTTTCGACCTTTGCCCAATTAACTTTACACGAATCTTCTGTATGAGAATTTCGTTGTTTCTTGTATTTTGCAGTGCTTGCACGGCCGACTTACTATCCGAGCAAATAACGTACTTGCCCTTGGATGTGGCTGCATATTCTGTGGCGAAGCTTATAGCAAGAACCTCAGCAGTGAAAATAGAGCAGTGTGGGAAGGGTAATCCTGTCTTAATTGTATTTCCATCTTCAGATACTACAGCAAATGATATAGTATCGTTGCATTTGGAGCCGTCTGTGAAGATAAATTTCCATCCAAGTGCCGTCAGATTACTCCTGATGTGTAAGAAGGCATTTTGGTATACAACCGCTGAAGTATGTTGTTTAGGGTGCGCAAGTGCCGACATCGGAAGGTTGCAATGATCCCTCCTTCCCATTTCCCATTTCGGTACTCTGATCAGAGTCGGTTTTAGCGGAATTTCGACATCTTTGGAGAATTGAGCAACTCTACAGATTGTTGACGGCCGTCTTAGAATCCTTTTTCTGTTTAGGGCTCTTTTTATATCGTTGTTCAATATAGGGTTCTTTGACATGAAGAGCTTTGGTATAAGACGTAATGTGCTGTGTGTGGTACGTTCTTTGAGTGCAGAGAGTCCAGCTTCAGCAAGGATATTTCTTATTGGCGTTGTTGGGAATGCGCGAAGACATTTCCGCACCGCTGCGTGGTAAATCGACGAAACGCTTGCAAGAGTGCTTTTTGCACAGTGTCCGTATATGGATAGACCATAATCGATAACAGATAGAATTAAGGATTTAGTGAGATTAATTAAGGTAGCTCGATTACAATTAATATGTTTGGAAGCAAAGTATTTTATAATATTCAATCTTTTGTGGGGCTTTTCTTTCAAATATTTACAGTGTTCCTTAAAATTAAGAGTTTTGTCAAACATTATTCCTAGATTTTTTAATTTAGAAACGTTTTCGATAATTTTATTCCTATAAGATAAACTAAAATTAGTACAGTTTAGTTTTTTACACATATGTAACGTTTTACATTTTTCAAAAGATATATTAGCCCCGGAGCTTTTACCCCATTCTGAAATATCGTTAAGGATGTATAAAAATGTGTTAAAAGTTAAAGAACTTGGTTTAAATTATTATTTTTTGAAAAAACTAAAACATCATCAGCATAAATTGCATGTTCTACTTTGTACTTAGCTATGATTTTACTAACTTCGTCGAAAGCTATAATGAAAAACACTACCGATAAAGGGGAACCTTGTGCAATTTCATTTGATAGAGGAACTCTGTCAGAATATTTATTGTTAATCTTAATTCTAAATGTGCGATTTGTTAGAAAGCTTTTCACAAAACAAATATCTTTTTTCCAAGCTTCCATTTTGTAAGCTGGCGAAGGAAAACATGAATGCCTATTCGATCAAATGCCCTTTCGAAGTCTAATCCGAGTGTAGTAACATGGTTTCGGCTTGAAATGGCAGTTGAAATAAAGTACTCGAGATGCAAGAGTACATCCGATGTATTTTGCCCAGGTTTAAAAGCCACTTGATTAGGGCTGATATTATTTTCTCTTAGCCCAAACCACATAAGTCGTTTCGCGATTATATTTTCTAGTACTTTACTCAAGCATGAAAGTAAGGAGATTGGGCGATAGCTTTGGATCTCGGCGAGAGATTTACCGGGCTTTAAAATTGGGACTAAGTCAGCGTTTTCCCAGGATTGTGGAAATATACCTTGGTCAAAAATTGAATTATATAGATTTAGTAACCTATTGGCGGTACCGAGTGAACTATTTTTTATTATTTGGTGAGATGAGACTGTATCTGGGCTGTAGACTTCCCTATTTAAAACTATATCCTTTTCGGTGATAAACGCTAGCTCAAAATTAGAATCATTGGAATATTCTGACCAAGTCGAAGAAAAATACCTGGCTATATCATTGCTACTAAGTATGGTGCCTCTGTCCGTGTTCATGGCTAAAATGTTACTTTCTTTTGCTGTTCCTGTTAGTAACCTTATATTATGCCAAATTTGCCTTGGAGACGAGGAAGGACTAATGGAGTTAGTTATTTTCTGGAAACAATCTCTCTTAGCCCGTTTAGAATGATACCTAAAGGTGGCATTTGCCTTTTTGTATATCATCAAAAAGCTTTCGGTGCGGTGTTTTTTGAATTCCGCCCAAGCTTGTTGCTTTCTGTTCCTAAGGAATGCAATGTCGGTATTCCACCAAGGCACTGATGGTTTGTGAGTGAAGTTTTTTGTTTGTGGTATATACAAATGAGCTGACGAACGAAAGATCTTTTTTATATTAGCTGCTTCTTTGTTTATATTTTCAGAGAAGGGAGTTTGCCCAATTACCGCATCGCAACAAGCTTGAAATTTAGGCCAATTCGCCTTATCTGTGTTAATCTTTGGCACTTTTTTAATTTTTTCTTTATTAAAGTTTGATTCAATAGTGGTTATGATGGGAAAATGGTCACTTCCGTGAAGGTTTTTTAATATCGTCCATGAAACTTTTGGCGCTAGATTTGCTGAACAGAATGTTACGTCCACATTTGTGAAACTTTGGTGAGTCGAAAAATGCGTAGGTGAGCCATCATTGATGACTACAAGATTTGATGCTAAAAGTACATCTTCTATTATATTTCCCCTTTGGTTTTCAATTGTGGAACCCCAGAGAGGGCTTCATGAGTTTAAATCACCAAGTAAAATGATTGGTGTGGAAATATTTCTTAATATTGCTAGAATTTCATTAGAGTTAAAGGTTTGATTGCGAGGGATATACATAGATATAAAAGTAATTTTGAAACCTATATTTATTTCTATGGCAATCGTTGAAATACAAGATGTTATGTTAAGTTTGGTGTGAGGGATCCCTTTTTTTGCGAAAACACATATGCCTTGCTTATTTGACGTATTTTGAGCTAGATTGTGGAAGTATGCCACGTAGGAGTGGGGGGTAGTGGGAGCACTGTTAAAAGACAAGTGAGTCTCTTGCAACGATACGATGCTGGGGTTAAAATCTTTTAAGAGCAGTTGCAACTCATGGAAATTATTCCATTATCCGTTGAGATTCCATTGCAATATAGTCGTCATTTGGACTTATAAAAGGATTTAAGAAGAGAAAAAAAAGAAAAAAATAGATGCAAGATTATAGTTAGATACTATTTCTTTTTATTACGAAATATGTATTAATATATATGTATACTTTAGAAAAATGTTTTTATTTGATTTTTGAATTATAAATATTTCATATTTTAAAGATTTTCGTCTATATTGGTAGTAAATTCACTCGAAATTTCTTCATATGACATTATAGTGTCACCTGCGAGGTAGCTTTGTGTTCTTCTGTTAGTCTGGTTGGCGTTGCTGTTGTAGTTTTGGAGATCAAGAGAGTAGTCAATAGTGGAGCTGAGATCTTGTGTTGACAAGTTGTGGAGAAAAGACGATTCCACGTGATCGTTGAGAACGTTTATTGTTTGAGTGGGTAGTGGTGATACCTGAGCGGATATTGAGTGCAAATCGAGTTTTTGATAGTGAGTTTGGAATTTTTCTGGAATGGGTGTAATGTTGTGTGATTGTTTAGTGGTTTTATTTATTTCGGAAGGTGTAGATTTTGCTTTTACTAATTGAGTTGTATTGTTGGACTCATAGCTGATTTAATTTATTTGTTGAGTCCAATCGAGTTTTTGAGAGCAGGTCTGCAATACAGCGGATGTGTTGAGTGCTTGATTATTAGTTTTAATAATTTCGGAGCCAGTAGCTTTCTGGATTCGGAGCGTATTTCGTTTTCATTAGGTTTTGAAATAACAGAAGAGAATGATTGAGAATTTTCGGAAATAGAAGGAGTTGCGTTTTTATGAATCTTTATCGCTTCTTGCATTGTACATTTCTTTGTTACCTTCATTTTGAGTATTTCCTTTGTTTGAAGAAATTTTGGGCACTTATTTACTAGATGAAGAGGGGTGGTCGGAAGAACAATTAGCGAAAAAAGGTGCGTGTGCATTTCGTTGGGGAGTGAGGTGGTAAACAACAGTTTTCACATGCGGGCGAACGCTTACACAATTTCAATGTGTGACCTAGCAACTGACAGTTTTTACACCGCATAGGATTTGGTACATACTGCCTAACTTTTACATTTCGCCAGGCTATGTCAATATTTTCGGGGAGATCGAAAGTCAACAATACTACTCCGGTTGGATTTAAGGTTTCGTGCTTGACTTTCTTTGGAATTTGTACGCGCCGACTACTCCTTGAGAACTTAATTCGCTAATGATTTCTTCAATTGACACATTATTGAGGTGCCTTTATTGTGGTTCAGATTTTCGTGGTATTTGACTTTGACGGCACAAATATCTGGAAGATTTTTAAGTGCGAGGAATCTTTCAGCAATGATTTTGTTTTTTGCGAGTAAGAGAATATTTCCGTCACGCAGCTCCGAAACACTTTCTACTTCTTTGCTTACTGCACAAATTGATTTATATACTCCAAAGCATGAGTATTGGGATAGTGGTTTGCTTTTATCAGCGGATTCCAACACGACAAATTTAGGATCGCTTTTTTTTATCAGTAGAGAGTTCAGGAAAAATAAGATCAGTGTTAATAAATGTTGGTTTTTTCTTGTATTTCGCTTTCTTTTTTTTTATTCCGGCACTGTCGGCTAGCATGGCAAGCCGATTTGTGCCCACAAGGGACGGGCCTGGTGCCATTTTGGCTAAGTACTTCACAAAAAAACCCTTCTTATCTAAGATTTTCTTGTTTATACGAAAGGAGAACGATAGGAAAAATGTTTAAGAAGCAAAGTTAGCACAATGAGTTTTTAACTCGAAACTTTAAATTAGCACGAAATGCACACGGTAGAGAAAAGAGAACCGCTCACTATGAGTGACGGTCAGAGACTGTAAATTGTGAAAATATATGATTTGTATTAACTATTAATAAAGAAAATGTGAAAAACTATGATTTTAAGTTGTTGAGGCGTGGTTTACTCTTAATTGAGAATTTTCATAATCGACAAAACCAAAGGAGCGGTTTCTGGAATGCGTCAGCTTCTGTTCGCTACATCGTGGCTACTGCGTATTACTATACGCTTCGCTTGAAACTCCTTTCGAACATTTTAGGTAAATTAGCGGTGGGGATGCTAAACTGCACCGGAACCCTGTTTGTAGTAAAAACGATAGCCGATGTTATGCAGCCAAGCTTTTGCATGTGTTGGTACATGCCACTACATCCCAAAAAAGAAGACGCAGTAGATTACTACAATTATAAAGGCTGGTATTCGACGGTTTTACTGGCACTAGTTGACTCGAAGTACACAATCAAATTTTACATAAATATCACAATTTTTAATTAAAATACGTTTCAGATACCGATTTACCTAAATTCACGTCGGAAGCCCGGGGCGTTGTAATGATTCAAAAATGTATGAGACCGCTTTATCAAAAAAATAACTTGAACAAAGTGAGGTTTTAAAAGAAGTGAGTAAAATATTATGCAACGTTCTTATTCCAGAATTCATCATAGGGGATTCGGCATTCAAGTTTTTTTTCCACCTTGATATAACCTTATCCGTTTTCTATTGAACTAGAAGATCGGAAAAAGAAGTTCAATTATGCATTATCCAAAGCCAGAAGGGTGGTTGAGAACGCTTTTGGGGGGCACCGAAACTGCGCATATGGAAACTGTGCATTTAGACATTATTTCGGTTTCAACCGAAACTGTGCATGTATGCTTTATTTGGGTTTTTGCCATATGCAACTTTGCCTTAATTAAACATCTGTCTTGGACAATTATAATGGGTCTAGTTCCCGAAAATATGCTCTCGAAAAGACACTAGTAAAATTAAAACGTTGATACTGAACGATTTACGCATTGTCATGGGTTGGAAGTTGTTACCAGGGGGTTTCTGGGGTTGCTAATTAGGAATCTGAAGTCAGTTTTTCGAAATTCAAAATGGCGGTCCATTTTTTTTTAAATGAGTGGTTTTGTTCGAAACCCGGCACTCGAGAGTTTTTGGTGTCGCCGATTACGAATCTGAAGTAAAGTTTTTTGAATTCAAAATGGCGGATCCAATATGACGATCAAATTAAAAAAGTACTAAAATTAAAACGTTGATACTGGACGTTTTAAACATTGTCAAGGGTTAAAACACGTTTCCAGTGGGTTTCTGGGGTTGCTGATTACGAATCTGATGTCAAATTTTCAAAATTCAAAATGGTGGATCCAAAATGGCGACCAACTTAAAAAAAATCATTGGATTTGTTTGAAACGCTTAACCGCCATTTTGAATTTTGAAAATCTGACATCGGATTCGTAATCAGCAACCCCAGAAACCCACTGGAAACGTGTTTTAACCCTTGACAATGTTTAAAAGGTTCAGTATCAGCGTTTTAATTTTAATACTTTTTTTAATTTGATCGCCATATTGGATCCGCCATTTTGAAATAAAAAAAAATGACATCAGATTCGTAATCGGCGACCACAAGAACTCTCGAGTGCAGGGTTTCGAACGAATCCAATCATTGTTTAAAAAAATGGACCGCTATTTTTGATCCGCCATTTTGAATTTAAAAAAACTGACTTCAGATCCCTAATTAGCAACCCCAGAAATTCCCCGGTAACAAGTTCCAAGCCATGACAATGCGTAAATCGTTCAGTATCAATGTTTTAATTTTACTAGTCTCTTTTCGAGAGCATATTTTCGGGCACTAGGCCCATTCTAACTGCTCAAGACAGGTATGTAATTAAGGGAATGTTCCCCAATTTGGTGATGTCCACAAGAAAAAGATCTACATAAATGACAGTCTCACTAGCTACAACAGAGCTCTGTATGCAGCTGCGATGAAAGCTAAAAAAGAGATGAATTATAAGTATCTTTGGTTCAATAATAGTAAAATACTCTTAAAAAAGACTGATAATGGCGGGGTTGTTGTTTTAAGGAATTTTGACGATTTGTCCAAAGTCATTTAGTTTCACTTAACTATGAAATTTCGCAATTTCCTTTACAGTAACAACCATGCCATTAACAGTCCCTTTAACAATTTGAATTTCCTGTCTAATAATTTGAACACCTTTATTGTAATTCATCAAAATATCCGCAGTCTCCGGCAAAACTTCGATTTGTTACTTTGTAACCTTGAAGTATTTAAAAGACCTCCTGATATTATCTTTGTTTCTGAAATCTGGATATATTCGCATGAAATACAAGATTTTAAAATACGCGATTACAACTTTTTTGCGAGCACTAATGACACTTATTCTGCAGGTGGTGTTGGAGTATTTGTGCGTAATACTTACGAATGCGAATGCTTTTGCTATGATTTCTCGAGCGCAGATGTCTTAAAAGTTTCCTTTGGTATTGGTGGCAAAGTTTTTAGCTTTATATGTGTCTACAGACTACATTCTGTTTCTGTTCAGCTCTTTTTGGAAGAGTTCTCAGTTCTTTTAAACAATGAAAAATCTGCGAATGTCATTATTTTGGGTGACTTTAATCTAGACATTCTCCATCCTAGCGCTATAGCAGATAACTACCCAACCCATAAGGGTTAGCTATAAAGCTAGTCATGGATATACCTCCTGTTTAAATGAGCAAACACGTAGAAGCTCTGGTAGCTGCCTTGGCCATGTCTTCTGTCGGTTTAGTTCCTTTTCTTGTAATTCGCTTACCAGCCTGAATTTCGACCTTCAGATCACAGACCATACCATGACTGGCATAAAGATAGACAAAGTATGTCCCAGTAATGCTATAATTAAAAATAATGTTCCCAGCGTAACAAAAATTAATTTTACATTACAATTCTGTTTATGTTCAGCTCTTTTTGGAAGAGTTCTCAGTTCTTTTAAACAATGAAAAATCTGCGAATGTCATTATTTTAGGTGACTTTAATCTAGACATTCTCCATCCTAGCGCTATAGCAGATAACTACCTAACCCTTATAGCTAGTCATGGATATACCTCCTGTTTAAATGAGCAAACACGTAGAAGCTCTGGTAGCTGCCTTGGCCATGTCTTCTGTCGGTTTAGTTCCTTTTCTTGTAATTCGCTTACCAGCCTGAATTTCGACCTTCAGATCACAGACCATACCATGACTGGCATAAAGATAGACAAAGTAACAAAAATTAATTTTACTTTGCTGAACGAAATACTGCGATTTGGGTCTAGGGACAGTGTTTATGCTGAGGATAACATCTCCAAAGCATACACTACTTTCTTAAGCATTTTAAGGAATCATATTAGGAATGCGAGCTATTAATTTGCCTTACGTAGATCTGAAGTAAAATTAAAGCCTTAGATCAATACGACTCATATCAATAAAATTAGACTAAAAAACAAACTGGGAATAAAATGTTGCAAACGTCCGTCTAATCGCAAGCTTCGTACGCGTTATACCAATTTATGCAAAAAAGTAAAGAAAGAAATCTCTTTGCAACGTGATATTTTTTATCGTAACAAATTTATGTCCTCTTATGGTAACGCTAAGAAAGAATGGGATGCTATTAACAGCATACTTAGCCGAAATTGTAAGACAAATGACACGCCTATTGTTTTGAGTAATTTTGGAGAAACTATTTCCAACCCCGCAGAGGTAGCGAAACTTCTTAATGATCATTTCACTTCAATCGGACAAACTTCTGTTTCGTCACCAGCATGTGAGCGTCTAGAATTAGAATACGTGGAAACAAGTTCTAAGAGCAGTTTTTTCTGGAATTTTTATTTATTTATTTATTTATTTATTTGTTTATGAAGTCTACCAACAGGATGTTCTTACAGACTACACATATTAGAAAAAATTCCATATTATAAAATATTATTGGGATTACTTAAATAAGATTCAAGCCGATTTCGGAAAATACCCTTTGGCATAGAGAGATCAAGGTCTAGAGAACTAGAAATCGTGTTGATTTCTTGCAAAGTTCTGTTTAAGGGAGCATTTCGACTGTAAAGAGTTTTGCTAATAGGGACTCTAAACAAATCAGAATGCCGCAAAATTCTGCTAGGAACATTGAAATAAATTCTGCTGAGCAGTAAGGGGCAATCAACGTTACCGGAAATTACATCGAAAATGAAGGAAATGGACAGGAAAATTCTTCGGTTATGCAATGGCATTAAGTTAATTAATTGACAACGTGAAAAATAGGATGGGATAGGGTCGGAGAAGTTAAGCGATCTTAAGGCGTGTCGGATAAACACGCGCTGGACTGACTCAATCCTGTTTATGTGGACTTGGTAATAAGGTCTCCAAATAAAGGCAGCATACTCTAATCTTGACCGAACAAATGCAGAGTATAAGACTTTGTGAGTGTAGGGATTCAAAAACGCAGTACTGTTGCGTCTTACAAAAGCAAGCATCGAAAATGAATTAGCTACGATATAATTGACATGCGTAATGAAGGTAAATTTCGAATCGAAAAATACTCCGAGGTCCTTAACTACGTTGAGAGACTCCAATCTAGTATCAGAAATACGGTATGATGTGGATAGCGGTGTAGATTGTTTTGAAAACGTGATTTGGTTACATTTTTTAATGTTAAGAAATAAGCGATTCTTAACACACCACAAAAATAATCTGTCAAGATCAGCTTGAAGTAGAAGCGCGTCATTAAAGATCTAAATTTTCCCTAATGATTTAAAATGTGCCACGGTCATTCCTTTATTTAAAAAAGGTAATAAAAAAGAAAAGAATAACTATAGACCAATTTCGTTGCTCTCCTCGATCTCGAAAGTTTTCGAGAAGCTTGTTAAAAATATAATTCTCCCGTTCCTTGACACACAGACTTTTTCAGCCCAATGCAATTCGGGTTTAGATCTGGACGGTCAACAGAAGATGCCCTGCTGAACTTTTGTTCATTTATATACAGTGAATTAGATAGTAAAAAGAAATGTGCTGGTCTATTCGTGGATATCACCAAAGCCTTTGACATGGTGGACCACCAACTTTTACTAGATAAATTACATTGTGCAGGTTTTCGTGGTTTTTTGTACGAATGGTTCAAGTCCTACTTAATGGGAAGAACACAGAAAGTAAAAGTCTGTGGTGGTTTAAGTAACCCACTAGCAATCAATTTAGGGTCGGTTTTAGGCCCTATATTGTTTCTAATTTACTTGAGCTCTATTTTCTCGCTACCTTTCTTTGGAAAGGTTACTGCTTTCGCGGACGACCTTGCCATTGCCTATGGTTCAACAAAGTATTTAGATCTGGTGGCTGGTGTTAACCATGACGTTCATATGTTAAGGGCTTGGTTTGCCAAACATAAGCTTATTGTTAGTAGAAAAACCCAGCTGATGTATTTCAATCTTCATGCAATAAGTCCACCCGATATCGATATTCATTCAACCGAATGTAAACGTCTCACCTTGCATAGTTCACTGTGTTCTAGCAATATAGTATCTTTTAATTCACGTATTAACTGCAGCAACATGTGTTTCCCAATCGGCAAAGTAAAAGATTTTCTATACCTGGGGGTTTCTGTTGACCAAAGTCTAAATTGGTCTACACATACTTCCCGCCTGAAACACTACTTGCAATCCATTGTTCGTCATTTTTATACCCGAGCGCACTTGTGCACAAGGGTATTATAACTTTGTTCACATAACGGTTGTTTGTAACAGGCAAAACGAATCGAGATAGATATAGACAAATGTATACATAAATGATCAGA
>NW_016157151.1:605888-612019 GCF_001687245.7 Rhagoletis zephyria | reverse complement strand
CCATATAACGGTAATTTCGAGAAATACAAAATCTTCGATAAATCAGTAAATATCAAAGCTAATTTATTCAAAATTGATGGTTGCAACAATTCTTTACCAAGAAATACGTTTATGATAAAATTTTGGAAAATGGGCGTGGCACCGCCCACTTGTGATTACATATATGTATCTCGCTAACCGTTCTAGCAATTTGTACCAAACTCGGTATGATTATTGTGCTTGCCACATAAAAGCAAACCGTTGAAAATTGTTGAAATCGGTCTTAAATTACGGCCGCTTTTCATATAACAATAAATTTCAGAAATGCTTGAAATTTCAATATGTCGAAATTTAAGGACGCTAATTTACTTAAAATGTATACATCATTATCATGTAGCGGTAGCTTTCGGCAAGGTGGAAAACATATCTTTAATACTTGCGCCGGGTATTTAATGTTCGGCTCCGCCCGAACTTAGACCTTCTTACTTGTTATAATCTTAGAATGATCTGTTCAAACGCAACCCTCAAGTGTGTCTACTACGCTATAGTCCATTCTAAACTTCAATATGGTATAAGCTGTTGGGGCGGAGCATCTTTCAACAAAATTCAATCTCTTTTGACTATTCAAAAATTTGTTATCAGGAAAATTTGTAATCGATTTCACCACTCCATGGAATTATTTAGAGAGCTCAGAATTCTGCAGGTAAGACATATGTACTACTACAAGGCTTTAAAGATATTCTTTATTCGCTGCGGCTATTTACATAGTTTAATTTCAGATAAATATAACTTGAGGATTAACTCGCTTAGCCTTGTTGTCGTACCAACATCTCGTACTACGCATTTCAATAACTTTTATATTATAGTTTCCCGTAAGCTGTTTAATGCTCTACCTGCCAGTATACGTGTTATTAGAAATTTTCATGTATTCTTAGCAAAGGTTAAATCCTTTCTGTTAGAGCAATCGCACAACGAAATCAAGGTTTTGCTGGACCATAGTACTTAATATTCCTTTAAGCCCTCGATCATATTGTTTTTATTATTTAACTAGATCGCCCTCACCCGCTTCGCTGAGTGTATGAAATTTTTGCGTGCTACATTGAGTAAAATTTATTTCAAGAAAACTCAATTCAAAAACAGGAGGTTTAAAATTTGTTTAACCATCTTCAAAATATTTTCAGACTAAACCTTTCTTAAACTTCTCACTTGTCATACTTTTTCAACTCAATTGAGATTTTAAACAGATGGAAACCCTATACATGTAGTCTTGAAATTAAGCCCATTTAAAATCATTTTGATTGATTCCCATATTGTAGTAATTCATTTAAATTATTGAAAAGTTTGAATTTAACCTTTTAAACAGTTGGCAACCTTTTTAAACATCTTTCGTCTAACACTCTTATTGTGATACATATTCAAAACTATTTCGATTCATACCAATCTATACCAATATACATTTTGAAAGCCGTTTTTTTGTGTTCGCAAAGCTCGAGAACGGCCGAACCGATTTTTTTTTTTAATTTCCGACACCTGATTCACACGTCCCAAGGATATTAAAGGCGAAAAAAATTTTAGATATATAGAATCTCGCATAAAACCTGAATTTTTATACCGAATATCTCTGGAAATGTTCATGGTAGAATACTGGAACTTGGTTTGGAGATATATGAAATCAATCTTATACTCATGGAGAAAAAAGGTATATTTGAAAAGAGGGCGTGGCGCCGTACAAACGTATATATAATTCGTCTGTAGGTGTGTTTGTGAGTGAAATCTTCCTTAATGATCGGACGGATTTTAACGAAGATTTTTTTGTGTTGTGTTTGTGTGCTAGAACAGCTGCTTTGATTCGCCTCGGTACACATATGGGTATTTCCATACGTCGCATACGTGACAGTCGTACGTTTCAATGTGATACAAAAAAGGAATACCATTTGTTTTCTTTAACTTTTTTGGGCCATTGTATACAGAGTGTCCAGATTTGGCGATTTCGCGCAAATTTGGCGATGTTTTTTTGGATATTTGCGCGTAAAAATTTAGGAAATCGCCATTGGCGATTTTTGGCGTTTTTTCCCTTCAAATAAATTTTTTCCAATTATAAAAATATACAAAACATAGTGTTCCACTATCATTTTACAGAAGAGGCTATTGAACTGCGTGATAAACTTGACTTAAAAAGCATATTAAAAGACTGTCAAAAATGTTTAATCACCCTAATCGAAGAACTTTCGAAACGATTACCTAGTCAATTAAATACTTTTAAAAAAGCTTTGATTTCGTCACGGTGTTGGCACTAATCGATTGATTTTTTAATCAATTAGTTATTTCGATTGAATTCAATCCGATTACAGTTAATCATGATTAATTTTAATCTTATTAAACAGCTAATCGTAACCGCGATTAAAAAAAATTAATTTTTAATCATTAACCTTCAATTTGATTAAGTAGGTTTGGTGATTAATTAATTTACGCTGGAATTTTCCTGTGCACACAAGGCCAATTAATCGGGTATGGCTAAGTTGGGTTTCCTTATCAATCTAAGCAATTTGGTGTGCGTTTTCATTAAAATCTATTCCAACAGACGTTCTGTAAACTAGGTTTTAATATCCATCTGCACATGTGCGATGGGTTGTAAAAATTGCCTGTTTATGTATTACTAATAAAAATAATAATATTTGTTTTTATATATTATGTGTTTTTATAAGCGTGAAGCACAAATGAATAACTACAACTCTTGTTTGGTTTCAAATTCGAACAAACTAGAGCACTTAATCAGATTTTATTTTTAATTATTAACGATTAATGATTAAAATTAATTAATCGAAATCACAACCGACGATTAACGATTAAAAAAATTTAATCAATAATCTACAGATTAACATTTTAATCGCTAATTTTTAATCCATAATGAGATTAACATTTTGCCAACACTGTTTTGTCACCAAAAAAGTGTGTGAATCACAAGAGGGCGAGTTTCAGGGACCTGCCAATTCACTATTTGACTTTGAAAGAAATAAAAGCAGCAGAAACTGAATATTTAAATCTTTTAACTTTCCCATGGTATAACTTTTCTCAGAACCATTCCATTCGACTCTGAAGGATTTTGGATAATTGCTTACGGAGTGAAAACCGCAGCAGGCAATAAAATGAATGGAAATATAAACAAACAAGCGGGCCCATGCGCAGACTGCGCAGACAAAAATACACAGTAAACTCATCCATCTTTGTAGCCACAGATAGAAGCAGACCAGTGATCGGGCTTTAAAAAAATTCTGTGTGGTAGAATCTGGAAAAAAATGTGGTAGATTTCAAAAAAAATGTGGTAGATCTCTGGGTTTGGATCAAACTTTGTACAAAAATTAAAAAAATTCTGCAAGGTTTCACCTAAATTGCAAACTGTTTAATTAGACTCTAAAAGAAAATTTTCATTTTAGTATAATTAAGTGCAAGATTGGAGTTGCTAAAAATTGCGCTGAATTTTGGCAATTTTTTTCATTGACAGTTCCTTCCATATCAAGATATTTTTCGAACATATTCTAAGAAATTTCTGCATCCTTGTGGAGTGCTGTCAGCTGCTTTTCTTTTTATCACATCACGAAGTAGCGAACAAATGTGGCACGTTCCAGAAACAGCTAATTGGGATTTGCTGATTTTGACAATTCTCAAGTAAAAGTAAACAACGCCTCAGAAACTTTAGATGCACTTAAATCTGCTAATACTCTCTCTGTTTATCTCTGTTTTTTTGACATGTTCTCTATTAATCCTTACTAATATTATAAATCCGATAGTGAGTTTGTTTGTTTGCTACGCTTTCACACTTTAACTACTCAACCGATTATCATGACATTTTGTACACTCCTGTCATTTAGCCCAACTTAAAATATAGAATACATTTAATCTCGATTAGAAAAGGGGCACCTCCCATACAAACGGAATTTTTCATACTGTATTTCTCAGGAAATATTTTTGGTACATTACTGGAAATTGGTATGGATCATTATCTGCTCATGGATGAGGGCTGCCACCTTTTACAAAAAATCAAATTCAACTTCAATTAAGGGAGTTATTTATTTGAAAATTATATTAAAAAAATGGATGTCAAGACGCTTAAAAAAGCTGTAGTTTGAATGTATCTTGAAAAGGGTTGCCACCTGTTTGAAAAGTCAAATTTAAATTAATCTGAAGAATTAAAATATGGTTGTCAAAAGAAATATTGATAAGAAACTTTTAGTTTAAAAGTTTTGAATAATATTGAAGTCTTTCACAAGGGTTACCACATTTCTTAAATTAAGTTCAATTAGTAATACTAGCAGACCCGGCAAACTTCGTTCCGCCCAAACTTAATTTTATCATTGAAGCATTTTGGTCCAACTTTTTCACCAAATATTCACGTATACGATTTCCATTGGCATGCTCATCGGCTAATATTATGGTTTGGTGGTCTTTTGCCGCCTTAAATAACCTAACGAAAGTGTTATGTCCGTGAAGAAGTTCTTGAAATTCTCTAATTGTGCAGCATTTCATAGAACGGTTAATCTCACAACGAAATAAATTTGAAGAACATTTCCTCTTCACTCCCTGGCGGCAACAGTGATCCGGTTCTATAGTGAATCTGCCCCAGAAACTTTATAGTATAGTTGGTGGCAACTTCAAAATGGATGCGTATAATTGTTCTACAGAAATCCAATATACATAGACTTTGTATGGGAGGTGCCACGCCAAATAAAAAAAATAGAGATTTTTTTTAGCCATAACCATATAACCATCATTGGGACGTCTGAAGCAGGTGTCCGAAATTTCAAAAAAATCTGTAGGGCCGTTCTCGAGCTTTGCGAACACAAAAAAAAACGGCTTTCAAAATATATATTAGTATAGATTGGTATGAATCGAAATGGTTTTGAATATGTATCACAATATGTATGAGTGTCACACGAAACAGGTTTGAAAAGGTTGCCAACTGTTCAGAAGGTTAAATTCAAACTATTAGTAATTTAAATGAATTACTACAATATGGGTATCAAAACTACATGTTTAAAATCTCAAATTAAGTTCAGGGGATAAGTTAATAGAAAAATTATGATAAGTGAGAAAGAAACTTTTATGCAGTTTGAAATAATTTTGAAGATGGTTAAATAAATTTTAAACCTCCTGTTTTTTAATTGAGTTTTCTTGAAACAAATTTTACTCAATGTAGCACGTAGAAGTTTCATACACTCAGCGAAGCGTGTGAGGGCGATCTAGTTCTTTTTATAAATCATATATTTTACAATTTAACACAATAAAACCACAAGCGTTAATAAGATTTATAGTACACTAGCAGACCCGGCGAACTTCGTCCCGCCCAAAATTATTATATATTTTATTAAAACTTTTTGGTCCAACATTTTCACCAACAATTCACGTTTACGATTTTCATTGGCACATTCGTCTGCTAAGATTATGGCTTGGTGGTCATTTGCCGCTTTAAATAACCTAAGGAAAGTGTTATATCCGTGAAAAAGTTCTTGAAATTCTCCATTTGTGCGGTAACCCAGAGCACGGTTATTCGCAAAGCGAAATAAATTTTTTCCTCTTCACTCCCTGGCGGCAACAATGACCCGGTTCTATAGTGAATGTCCTAGAAGCTTTACAGTATAGTAGGTGGCAATTTCAAAATGGGTGCGGATCATTGTTCTTCAGAAATGCAATGTACATCTACTTATTTCAGACGAAATACCTTAAAAGTTTGAACGAATAATAATATTGGAAAATCACATCCATTGGGCCAATCGCAACGCAGGAGCGTTCGATATACTCAATGGTGCAGCAGGACGAATTAATCTGACCTTCACGGCCCCTTTTCTCACTTGGCTATTTTTAATAATAACTCGACTTCAGCACCACTTGGCAGCGCGTTTTTGCAATAGTATTGCATACATATTTAAAACATTACCCAAATCGGATCATAAATTAGATTTTTAGTAATAACTCAACTACAGCGCCAACTGTCGGATTAAATTGTGACACTAAACCATCTAGAGACCCAGTCAAACACACACAAAAAGTTTCGTTAAAATCCGTACAACCATTTAGGCGGATTTCACTCACAAACACACCTACAGAAGAAATATAAATACATTCAAAGATAGCTAAAGGTCGGTACGTTTGTAGGC